>NC_139652.1:8100084-8242584 GCF_964638095.1 Poromitra crassiceps
GCTCATTTCATGTGTGTGCAAACGGAACTCAATGGGCTCTATCAGCAGAAGAAGAAAATCCCTTTCCGCCAAAGAGCATGGAAGGAAAGAGACGAAACTCCGGCCATTTTTGGAAACAGAATGCGCCTCGCAGTGGTCAGCTGCGGTAGCGCGGGCCCCTATAATCAGCCTCTCTAAACAGTAACTCAACGGGAGAACACTCTAAATTTCGTGGATTCACATCTTTTCTGGGCGTACTGTAAATCTTGATTGAAGTGGTGTAGTGCAGGGATGTAAAACAACAACCATATTGTGGAAACTAAGCAAATTTTTTCTTTTTTTTCTTTTAGTTTTTTCAAGATAAATAGTAAATGCAAAGGACCCGAGGTTAAAACCACGGCAACACACTTCTGACGGAGTGGACGACAGCCGCATTAGCTATTTATCTTGAAAAAACTAAACAAAGAAAACTAAACATTTTGCTTAGTTTCCACAATATGGTTGTTGTTTTACATCCCTGCACTACACCACTTCAGTCAAGATTTGCAGTACGCCCAGAAAAGATGTGAATCCACGAAATTTAGAGTGTTCTCCCGTTGAGTTACTGTTTAGAGAGGCTGATTATAGGGGCCCGCGCTACCGCAGCTGACCACTGCGAGCCTGTGCGAGGTTATTTTGGCGCTGTCACGCTTCCAAAAATAAAAAATGGCGGAGGCTGCTGGGCGCTGATGTTGCAATGGGGCAATATGGAGCTTTCAGTTCTTTCCATAAAAGTTCTTTGTTTCCGCTCCCTGCAAGCTCTGCCATTGGCTCCAACCGACCGGCTCTGCCCATTCATGGATTTCCTTTCCGCTCCCGGCGTGTCGCTCTCAAATCCGTCCGTCGCTATGAAACAACAATAGAGACACTGCATGAAATAGGCCACTCCCATACACCAGCGTCATTTTCCTTGAATTAAACATAGCTAAAAGCTGTTGTGTGGTGGGCTGCGCAGACAACAAATGTAAAAAATCGCCAATTAAAGTTTTTTGTACTCCCGAGCAAAACAAGGAAGCCATTGAGCATTCGCGAGAAGAAAATGTGGATTTATCTGTCAAGGAAGTAAGTTGGAGTGTTCATCTTCCATATATATGATCTTTGTGTGCAACTACGTGACATAGGAGAACGCCAGAGCGTCTGATGCCAGCTGTCTGATGTAACACCAGCGTTGTTTTCATGAATTTAAACATGCCTAAAAGCTCATGTCATAGTATTTCACTTCAGGCCACTGTGTGGGATCGTTTATCCAGCGTTGTTTGGGCAATGAAAAGGGACACTGCTCCAGGCCAACTGAGTTCATTTTCTCGATGTACCTTTCCCTCTCCATTGGAGGAAGTGTACTGAAATAATCTTTTGACATTATCTAAAAAGAAAACTGTTCAAATCCCTGTAAAACCCCGCAAAACTATTTCTATCCGACGAGAGTTCCTCCGTTCGCCCCGGTTAGCCGCAGTTTGTTTTGCTAGCTGCAGTCGTCAGGCAGTGCTTCCTTGTATTTTCCCCCGTCTTGGGCGTGGCTTCTGAATGATGACGCGTTTTGCAGTGTCTCTATAACAACTCTAGCTCGTTGCTACTGTAGTAGCAAGTAGCAACTTGCTACACGCTGAAAATGGTAAGTTTTGACTACACACCGGTCACGTCCACGTCCATTTTTATCGGGTGCACCCTGCAAGCGCTGTTACACACCTTTTTTCACGGAGCGTGCCGACAGATTTTCGATGCAAGTCAAAAGTCTGTCTCGAGAGATTAGTCGATCTCATCCATATGCCGGAAATCCAACACCTGGCCGGCAGTCTTTAAACCCTGATCTGAGCATACGGTTGTTGCTCATTTCATTGGAACACATTAGTGCAGTACTGCAGCGTTGATGCACACTGCAGTGGCAGCAGGGGTGGCTTTTGTAAAGACTAAAGCAAATCAATAAATAACAAAAATCCCCACGTACCGCTGCAGCAGCAGCACCTTGGTAACCCGGCAGCAGTAAGGGCCAAACAAAGTGAGGAGGAACAACTGTATCTTGTGTGGTAATCTGAATCTGTTTAGCCACGACTTAAACTGCAGCTTAATCTCCTGCTAAAGGGAGATGCAAATTTATGGGAAGCAAATTGCTGTGTTTAATCGTGCAATTAATCCAAGTTGTGCTGATGGTCTCTGGGGGCTTTCGTTAACGCGCAGGGGGAGGCGGCCTCTATCGGCCAGGGGGAGGCGGCCTCTGTCGGCCACTCTGCAGCGCCGTGGATTAAGACCGTTTGTTGATTCATCTCCATCGACCTCCGCGCATCCGTTTGGATTTCCAATAAGCCTTTTGATGCTGAAATATGGACGACCTCGTCTCACCGTGAACTGCACCTCCTCCGCTCGCACGTGTGCCGAGGCGTGCAGCTACCGTCTCCGCACACGTGGTTTGGATGTCGGCTTTGAATATAACACCAATTGTTTTTAATTCAATGTGTGCATATTGTGCCTGGGAGTGCAAACGCATTATGGTATGCACGCCCGCCATGCACTGTCAATATGGAGCTGTCAATAGTTCACCTAAACATGCAGGCGTGCGCGCACACACACACACACACACACACACGCACACACACACACACACATAGACTGGCTTCCTGTCCCCGTCCACGCAACACATGCTAATAACACCGTTACAGCGCCGTCCTGCCTATCCATCCTGAAGCCCGTCTTCCCTGCCTACTAATGGAGTGTCAGAGCAAAACACACAAAGAGGCGATCACATCCTTTATTAGTGGCAGGTTTTTGCTCTCTCCGCTGGGAAATGTAGTTTTGCTGTCAAGCCATCCCTCTTCCCAAGGCTTATATTTGTAGAGAGACAGCTCCCAATTAAACACAGCAGCCCCTGACACATATCGAAACAACGCACGCCGCCAAGAAGAACCCGGCTGAAATGGGAGAAAGAGTCGCGGCTAAATCTTTCATTTCTATGCGAGTGATGTGGACGAGGCGAGGCAGGGATAGCTCAGCGGTCGGAAAAGACAAAGCTGTATCGCTCCACAGGCAGAGACAAATTAATCCTACAGATAGATCAGATTTTTATCGGCACGGTATAATGGATTAATTGGAGGACAAAAATGCTTATGGATGCATTGATTCAACTGCTACACTGTTACACATTAGGAGAAAAAAAAAGTCTGATTTTCTGAGAATATCTGACTAGAAGCCAATCAATGGAGCTCAAATATTTTTCATATTTATTTTTCATCAGCATCAAAACACAGCCCTCCAGCCCCACTACTCGACGACTAAATACATCTGAAAGTGGAGTCAGAGAAGCAGTTTTATTACATATATGCACTCGGCTCACTTAGAACCATTTGAACCCGAGGGCACGAGGAAATATATGAACATTAGAATGAGGGAGAGAAAAAATATTTGGAAAATTTCCCAATATGATATTTAATCAATTATTTTAATCAAGCGTGAATTCTTAATGCAAGAGGGCTAATTGGAACACAGACTTGCTGAGGCAGAGTTTCTTTTTATCATGTAGGACAAACCTCCAGGCCGAGGGCCACTAAGTACCAGAGATAATAATTATTATTCGTTATTTGCAAAATGAGCTAGAATTTATGGACACACACACACACACACACACACACACACACACACACACACACACACACACACACACACACACACACACACATAGAAAGTAGACTCTTATCTAATGCAGGATAGTGAATGCTGTTTCTGGAATCTAAGTATGCCCTATACGTCCATGATGATTGCATGTTTATTCAGTAATTCAGAAGCTGAAACATGCACTCACAAACCAGCACTGGACCAAGCAGTGTTGGGCAAGTTACTCAGGAAGTACAATTAGTTACTCTGATTACTCCTTTAAAAAGTAATACAATTACTTTAGCTATTACTTGGATTCAAAAGTAATGTTACGTTACTCGTTACTTTAGTATACTTTGTCTACCCCCCTTCTGAAAAAGTCACGTACAACCAGTTCCTTTTAGAACGGAATCCCTTTTACTGGAGCAAGAATTAAGCTTACAGGAGGAGTCACCGAAACGGCACACTTTTTAAACTTTTTAATTTATTTTCCTACCTAGGGCTAAAACTAATCGTGTTCTGGCAACGCAGAAGTCTCGCATAGGCAGACATCTCCACACTTCGTTTTAGCGCTGTGCCAGTGCTGGAGGAAGTAATACTTGAAGTTACTTGGATTAGTAGTAACTGTAATATAATTACTTTTTGGGAATTGTAATCTGTAACTAAGTTACTGCAACACTTTGACTAACAGTGTTGGGCAAGTTGCTTTCCAAATGTAATATACTACATATTACTAGTTACTTTCATTTGAAAGTAATAAGTTACTTTACAATATTACTGTCTGTGTAGAGTAACTTGTTACTTATTACACTACTTTTGCATTACTTTCACTGTAATAACAGCAGTAGCAGAATGACATCGCCACCCCGGAACCATCCCAAATAATTATTTCAACCATCTTGAAGTCAGTGTAAACAATTTTTTTTTTAATCCTGTTATCCTTGTTATCCTTTTACTTTGTTATTGTCATCTATAGTGGTTATTTGCGTAAAAACAAACAATTTGATTAGGAAATGATGTAAATATGTGGTTTGATTTAAAAAAAAATAACTCAACTTGTAACTTGAGTTACTTGACAAAGTAACTGGTATAAGCATACCTGCATTAGCCTTTGTTGACACCAGAGGCAGAACTGACGCTTGACTCAAACGCTGAACGTGAGCTCACGCCTAACCGTTCACACCAGACACTCTCCTTTTGGCTTGGAGCTGCTCCACCGACCCCCTCCCCCCTCCATTCACTTCATGCCTGGCAGCTTCGAGCTTCACGCATCACGCTTGGAAAATAGGACTGAATCCTGAGCGATCGCTTGAGCAAGGCGTGAGCGTGGCTCAGGCCCGCTCCAACCCATTACGCAGAGTACGCAGACTGCGTAGGGCATCACGTGACTGAGGGCACCAAAAAAAAAAAAAAAAAAAAAAAAAAGATTTTTTTTTTTTTTTTTTGGTGCCCTCAGTCAGGCCACTCACTGAACAGCAGGCCAGGCGCCGCCTACTGGTTTACTAGTGGTTTTATTACTTTATTCAGGGTGCATCTCATTGTAAAATTGGACTCGGCCCAAATTGGGCTTCAAACGGCCCAAATTGGGCTTCAAGCGGCCCAAATCTGGCTTCAAGCGGCCCAAATCTGGCTTCAACTGGCCCAAATCGGGCTTCAGACGGTCCAAATCAGTTATTGAAAGTTTTACGGGGGGGGGGGGGGGGGGGGGGCACCACAGAACAATTACGCTTAGGGCACCCAAATGGCCAGGATCGGCCCTGCCGTGGCTTCAGCGTGACACGCACGTGGCTGCTGTTAACGGCCTCGCCTGTTACCAAAGGACGCCTAAATGAAACTTGTGGTTGAGCTTAGGTTGAGCGTAGGTCAAGCTTAGGTTGAGCGTTGCTTCGGCGTCTGGTGTGAACGGCCACTTATGCGGAAGCCTTGCCAAACATCCACAGCTGTGTTGCCACACTACTGCTCCATCTCCAAAGCGACATTTACATACAGTATGTGGGATTCCCATGTCCAATCCCTTCAATCTAGTGGCATTTATTCAAGGCTTATGCAAAGTCATATAATGCTACTAAATTGCTTGAGCAAAGTTAAGGTGCTTGAGTTGTAGGTTCAATAATTTACCAGTCAAGAAAACATAAAAACCACCACAAAAAGATGAATTAATCCTCATTTGAGTTTTGCTTCGCCAGATTGCTAGTTTGTAATTTCCTTCCAGGACCAAGACAGACTAAAAGAGATGACTCACAGAGAAATGGTGGGAGGCTATGCAAATAACTCAGATGATATTTGAGCTTGAATAATGCATTTCATAATCAGAAGTGGAACGTGAACACCAGTGGGGGCATATTGTTTATATTAATTTGACTGATGGAGTTTGCCAGCAGCAATTCCAAAGTTCATCAACTTTAATGCATTAACTGACACGAGGCCTGCAGTTACGACAAGCCTGATGTATGGGGCTTTTCCATGGTAACATTAACGCCAGATCTAACAGTACTGTAAAGCATCTTGTTTTGATCACACAAAATATGCAGTTACCTTAAAGCTATACGAAGAACATGTAAAATGCACGCTCATTAACCTGCTGCTTGTAACTCCCAATTATTATTTTTGATGTTGCCTCAAAATATTCTATTATATATGCATTGAAATTACTCCCCCCCCCCCCCCCCCCTATGTTGACAATATAGTGTATGCGGGTAGAAATAAACACTTGAACAGATACGCCAGGCACAGACTATTTCAACCAATACACTTAGGGAGTAATGGAGTTTACAACAGGTTTATAAAGGCTGGGGGTTATTGCCGTGTGGTAACGACATGTTAGGAGTTATTTTGAGTTAATGAGAAAACACTTGATTAATTGTGAAGACGTATTTGTTCTGAAATGCATTCAATGTGTCTGTTCCTTATTTATGATGTTGTTTTGTTTGGTTCTAAATGCAGATTAGATTAACTTTGCAATTACATGCCTTTTGGTTGAGCTAATTATTTCACGTGACGTATCAGAGAGAACGCTAGAGAAGAGAGAACTCTCTCGCCTGGAGAGAGTTTGTAGTTATCAGGGTCCATAATTTATAACCCATAACTGAATATGTTGAATTGTCTGCTTGGTACATAATCAAAAACAAGAACGCGTCTGCATGACGACTGACTTGACAGAAAAACTAATCACAGCTTACAGCGACATCTAGACCTGCTCCCACAGTCATTCATATGTATGAGATAGATGGGCTGAGGGGGCTCTTTATAACGTTGTGCAGAATTTGCAGATCTATGTTCTCACCTAGCATCACGTCAGAAATCTGGGATCTTCACCATCTTGTGTGTTCTCCCTATAGGTAAAGCTGAATGAAAAGAGAATCCATCTGCATTCAGTTCCTGCCCTGAATGCAAAGTCATCCATCATACAAAATGAAACCAAAAAATGACACCACTTTGCGATTATATATATATATTTTTGTTTTAGGCAGTCAATGATGCAAGTTGATGCAATTAGATTTTCTGTCTGTGACTCTTTTTTTGTCTGTTGAGCCATGGTGGCTATCGCTGTTCATGCTAACTGCCCCGTTCTTCTTCTATGTATTCCAAACAAACCGCTGTTGCTGCTGCTGTAAAATGTAAAACGCATCACTTCCTGTAAGCCAGGGAATTTCTACCTGGAAAGACTAATCTGACATCGGGTGTTTAGAACAGCAAATGTAAACATTTCCATGGACTGGTTTATAGGTTGAATCACTATTGTTGTGTCAATCTGTGATAGAGTAGCAAACCAGACATTTATTTATATGAAAATTATTCTTATTTTAATTGTTGTGTTTTTTTAATTGGCTCAACTTGTCGTGTTGCTGTCTGTTATGCTGACAGTGTTTGGGGTTTGCAGTCTAGGCAGAGAAGCTCACGCGGACATGAAGCTAAGCTAAAGTCTCTCCTAGCATGAGTGACACCTGTGTCTGCTTACCTGGATCATATGGTGAGTGACAAACAGCCAATCTTATGAGACTCCAGAATCAGAATCCATTTAAATGCCAAGTGTGATAACTGTAAAAAATAATTTATTTTGGCGACATCAGAGCAGAGATATGCTGCACTAAAAGGTTACATGGTTTAACATACATACATACATACATACATACATACATACATGCATGCAGTGGCGAACCGTGCCTATCAGAATTGGGCCTTCTATAACATAACTCACCCACCCACCACCACACGCACGCACACAGGCAATAAACCCAAATGTAAAATATATATTATATTGATCAAACCTGGTCCAAAACCGAATAACTAAAAATCATGCAATGCTGGGATCAAGTGAATAAAACCGCTTAAAAAGAATGTCCCACTCTGACACACACACGCACACACACACACACACACACACACACACACACACACACACACACACACACACACACACACACACACACACACACACACACACACAACTATAGCCTACTGTACGTGCAAGTCTGATAGGTCTCTCTCTGTGCGCACGCGTCTTTACGCATTGGTGAGGGCGTAAACAGGCTATTGGAAAGACTACATGCCCAAGATCTATGCTGAGTTGTCTTCCACAGCCAGCCAGCTTAGGTCGCTGTATCGTTACACACAATAATTACTCCACTACTCCTCCTCAGCTATGAAAATTACATTAGGCTACATAAACAAATGGCTGTCACTGTCAATAACACAACCACAGTTTTAACAATTAGCTCAATACACAGAAAGACCAGGTGAAGACTCTGAAATTAAAAGCACAATGAACTCAAGACAGACTGAGGCGGGTTTGTGGAAACAAGCACGCAGTGACGTTAATGTAACTCCCGAGGGTCTGGTGGCAAGCGAAGTGAAGCGAGACACAACAAAACCCATGTGCGGGTCCAAAACTCCCCCTGCACACCGACATCAGCTGCCCCAGTGACACCACCAGCAATACAATAAAATACAATTATAACTTACCAATGACGTTCACAGTGGTTCACTTGAAGACAAAACCCAAATCCACCAAAAAGCAACAAGCAACCCACAGCAGAGCACAGCACAGCACAGCAGTAACTGTAATAATAGCCTCTTGTGCTCAACTGCATGTAAACTAAAGTAAAGTAAAGTTCCCAGTTGCTAGCCTGGAAATGGCGAAAATATAGCTTTTTGCAGGTTGATAGCTCTAATTTTCAATCATTAAATCCTTTGGTTTGAAAACTTTGCCACACTTCCTACTTCTCCAAAATCTCAGAATGATCATAAACTCCTCCCTCCTTGTCGTCCGTCTCGTCTCCTGGTTGGCTTGGATTCGCGAATCCCTGGAAATATCACACCCACAACTCAACTAATTGTGATTGGCTAACCCCACAACTCAATGAAATTCTGATTGGTTAAGACACCTGTCATCAAAATTGTCATCCTCATGTCATGACTAGAGTGGGTCTTCGCGAAGGGTTGCTGGCTTGCTGTCAATCAAATATCATTTGCCGTGGAGGCTGGTCCAAATATTTAACCCCATATTTGCTGAAACAAAGTGAGTCCAAGATCTGAACAATTTAGGGACATTATTACTGTTATTTCAGTGAATAAAAACTAATAAATAACAAATACAAATAGATGTCAAGCTAACAGCAACAAAGATGTTTTTTTGGCGCACTTCCTTCCGGTGTTCATTCTGGTTCCGTGGTTTACGCCCCCATGACAACAAGCGAGGTGAAAGGTGCCCCCCCAGACTAGTGACAGTGTACTAGGGGCCGAGTCGCGTGACCACAGGGTGCTCAACCCATGTGCTCAACAGGTGGAGGAAGCAGGTAACTACTACTCCGCAATAACATAATGAAACTGCGTGGACAATGTGGAGCAGCAGCACTCACAACAACTCTTATGACGACGACCGACGACGGTCAGAGAGGAACTTTTCCACCTTGAAGACGATAACAACTTTCTCTGCAATACCATGAGACAGACAGCCCGACTCAACGCTGTGGCCAGTGGCCATATTGGCCATGATGCTGTTCATGAAACTAAAGGCTGCTGCTGATTCAGCAGCTACATCACGACTTCATCCCCAAAGTGGAGAAGTTTGACCCGAGGAAGAAGAACCGCCGAGCCGCCTTTCTCTTCAAGTGAGCCTTCAGCTTTGGTGAGTGAAAGCATGTTTTATCATCCTGGCTTTGTGGTGCTGCTGGTCCGTGTACCCTTTTCACGGGGGCCATTTTGTGTCGAAAATTCAGAATAAACACAGGTGCAAGCAAAACACTAATGAGGGTTTCCAAATTCCAATCATGGAAGTTTGAAACCCTCATTAGTGTTTTGCTTGCACCTGTGTTTACCCTGTCTTTTCGACACAAAATGCCCCCGTGAGAAGGGTCTATAGATGGTGATTGTGTACAAAGTTGTCCCTGTGGCTTCGTTGTGGACTTCAGTGTTGTTGAGCTCTCTGCTGTTCACGTGTCTGTAGGCTCATGTGGTCTGAGCTTGGTTGCTTAGATATTGCATTCTTACTTTAAGCTTGTGACAGAGTAGATAGGCAATGCAACTTGTGTAGTTGCTCTCCTCTCTCTCTCTCTCTCTCTCTCTCCCTCAGCCTCTCTCTCTCTCTCTCTCTCTCTCTCTCTCTCTCTCTCTCTCTCTCTCTCTCTCTCTCCAGCTGTGTATGTGTACAGCCTGCTAGAAGTATGTTCTCTGTCATTAAAAGTGTTTTGTGGAGCCATGCATGGGCCCATGATGCTGGCCCCATGCCCCTCTCTTGAAGCTTTATGTATCTATTAGAAAAATAGCAAAAACAACAAATTATTGACCAAGATACATGTGTCACTAGCTGTTTCAGAACAATGGACAGCGCTAAAACACATCAGCAGAGAGAGTACTGTAGTTTTCCTGGTGCAGTAGCCTATCTATTGAAGTGATTATTGTATTATTGTATTGATTATTTGTTTTTACCTTTTTTTTTTTTTACTCCATTGTAAATAATATAAAATGTAAAGTAATGGTATATGATAGCCTATGTAAAGTACTTTGAGACTTGACATGATGAATAGTCTCTTAAAACAGACTGTCTCATCTACATCCGGCGAATGCAGCTATACACAGTCTGTACGTTACACCCCCAGAACATGCACAAGGAAGTTGGGGAAAAAAACTTCAGACAGGAAAGAAGTTCGACGGAATCCGACCAATCACGACACGTGTCTATATGAATATTGTATTTACCGCAATAGCGATAATGCCGCGTGCCTGAGAGCCTGGATGTCAGGGGTCGCACCTCGGAGATTCCAGGCCGACGGGCTGCACTCTCCGCTCGGCAACACGAAGGCAGCTGGCTGAGCTCCACTCAGCCACTAAACCTCGCGTCACCAGGCTCTTCCCGAGGAGAGCGCCACAACACGCAGAATCCCACTCGATTTGGGGGTGGAACACGCCAGGATTGGCAAAAGCCCAATCCAGTCACCAGAATTGTCAAATCAAATCATCGACATGCTACTATGACCCGCCTCTCAACCTGTCATCTCAGACAAGTTATGTTTTCAGTCTGAAACGGACTCTGACCCACGCGCCACTACGGGGTTCAGTTCGACTTTAAAGATTTAAACTATTTCGTGTTTCGTGTTTTAGCTGTCGTCTAAAGTCAGTCAAACAATACTTATGACATTTAGCCTCTAAACCATTTATTTATTATTAATTTCTTCTGTCATATTTCCAAAAACCTATGAATACTGTGATCTAATCTTCAATCCTGACAAATGTTGAATTGGGAGCATCCTACAGACTTCTCTAATACCCATGAGCCTGTCTGGTCTTAGCAAATGTTCATCTTTATTGTTGTGACACGCAGCCCAATCCACCCAGAAGGTCGTATCATCAACAATACATGGTGAGTGTCATTCAACACAATGCAAACATTTCAAGTCGGTTCTTCTCAAAGCTGCCAGGTGAAATGAAGTGTAAAACCCACATAATACATATCCATCAACATGACAGCCTGGAGAGCTTCTGCTATTGGAGGTGCTGCACCTGTTTGGACCCATTTAAATGAGACTTTCACTCACCGTTCCGTCAATGTGTCCAATTGGGTCGTAATCCGTTCAATAGACTTTGTGACAGCAGGTGGCACATGTCTCACTCAAACAGAGGGAGACATGAGTGGCTGTATCAGAGCGCAGTTTTTTAGTTTTTTCTTTTCTTTTTTTCTTCTTTTTTTTTTCTTTAAGAAAGAACATGAGGTATTTACATGACATACATGGACTATCATATCCCATATCCCCCACAAAGAACATCAAAACACAACAAAACAAAACAAGAAAACTGCATAAAATACACAATAATCCAAGAACAAACAAGACTAATGGACAAACAACCAAACAAAAACAATGCATATGTGCATAACTGCATAATGCATAACTTGATATGGGATATGATAGTCCATGTATGTCGTGTAAATACCTCATGTTCTTTCTTAAAGATTTATATATATATATTTTTTTAATAAAACGACTCGTCGACTACTAAGCACAGTGTCGACTAGTGGTTTTACTAGTCTGTGAATGCCCTATCAGAGCACAGGGTGGCTGTATCAGAGCACAGGGTGGCTGTATCAGAGCACAGGGTGGCTGTATCAGAGCACAGGGTGGCTGTATCAGAGCACAGGGTGGCTGTATCAGAGCACAGGGTGGCTGTATCAGAGCACAGGGTGTATCAGAGCACAGGGTGTATCAGAGCACAGGGTGTATCAGAGCACAGGGTGGCTGTATCAGAGCACAGGGTGGCTGTATCAGAGCACAGGGTGTATCAGAGCACAGGGTGTATCAGAGCACAGGGTGTATCAGAGCACAGGGTGTATCAGAGCACAGGGTGGCTGTATCAGAGCACAGGGTGGTTGTATCAGAGCACAGGGTGTATCAGAGCACAGGGTGGTTGTATCAGAGCACAGGGTGGTTGTATCAGAGCACAGGGTGTATCAGAGCACAGGGTGTATCAGAGCACAGGGTGGCTGTATCAGAGCACAGGGTGGTTGTATCAGAGCGCAGGGCGGCTGTATCAGAGCACAGGGTGGTTGTATCAGAGCACAGGGTGGTTGTATCAGAGCACAGGGTGGTTGTATCAGAGCACAGGGTGGTTGTATCAGAGCACAGGGTGGTTGTATCAGAGCACAGGGTGGTTGTATCAGAGCACAGGGTGGTTGTATCAGAGCACAGGGTGGTTGTATCAGAGCGCAGGGTGTATCAGAGCACAGGGTGGCTGTATCAGAGCACAGGGTGGCTGTATCAGAGCACAGGGTGGTTGTATCAGAGCACAGGGTGGCTGTATCAGAGCACAGGGTGGTTGTATCAGAGCACAGGGTGGCTGTATCAGAGCACAGGGTGGCTGTATCAGAGCACAGGGTGGTTGTATCAGAGTGCAGGGTGGTTGTATCAGAGCACAGGGTGGTTGTATCAGAGCACAGGGTAGTTGTATCAGAGCACAGGGTGTATCAGAGCACAGGGTGGCTGTATCAGAGCACAGGGTGGCTGTATCAGAGCACAGGGTGGTTGTATCAGAGCGCAGGGTGGTTGTATCAGAGCACAGGGTGGCTGTATCAGAGCACAGGGTAGTTGTATCAGAGCACAGGGTGGTTGTATCAGAGCACAGGGTGGCTGTATCAGAGCACAGGGTAGTTGTATCAGAGCACAGGGTGGCTGTATCAGAGCGCAGGGTGGCTGTATCAGAGCACAGGGTGGCTGTATCAGAGCGCAGGGTGGCTGTATCAGAGCACAGGGTGGCTGTATCAGAGCACAGGGTGGCTGTATCAGAGCACAGGGTGGCTGTATCAGAGCACAGGGTGGTTGTATCAGAGCACAGGGTGGCTGTATCAGAGCACAGGGTGGCTGTATCAGAGCACAGGGTGGTTGTATCAGAGCACAGGGTGGCTGTATCAGAGCACAGGGTGGTTGTATCAGAGCACAGGGTGGTTGTATCAGAGCACAGGGTGGCTGTATCAGAGCACAGGGTAGTTGTATCAGAGCACAGGGTGGTTGTATCAGAGCACAGGGTGGCTGTA
Organism: Poromitra crassiceps; assembly: GCF_964638095.1. Taxonomy (NCBI): domain Eukaryota; kingdom Metazoa; phylum Chordata; class Actinopteri; order Beryciformes; family Melamphaidae; genus Poromitra; species Poromitra crassiceps. Next base: position 8,113,706 of record NC_139652.1, read on the forward strand.
TCAGAGCACAGGGTGGCTGTATCAGAGCGCAGGGGGGCTGTATCAGAGCACAGGGTGGCTGTATCAGAGCACAGGGTGGCTGTATCAGAGCACAGGGTGGCTGTATCAGAGCACATGGTGGCTGTATCAGAGCACAGGGTGGTTGTATCAGAGCACAGGGTGGTTGCATCAGAGCGCAGGGTGGCTGTATCAGAGCGCAGGGTGTATCAGAGCACAGGGTGGCTGTATCAGAGCACAGGGTGTATCAGAGCACAGGGTGGCTGTATCAGAGCACAGGGTGGTTGTATCAGAGCACAGGGTGGCTGTATCAGAGCACAGGGTGGTTGTATCAGAGCACAGGGTGGCTGTATCAGAGCACAGGGTGGTTGTATCAGAGCACAGGGTGTATCAGAGCGCAGGGTGGTTGTATCAGAGCACAGGGTGGCTGTATCAGAGCACAGGGTAGTTGTATCAGAGCACAGGGTGGTTGTATCAGAGCACAGGGTGGCTGTATCAGAGCACAGGGTGGTTGTATCAGAGCACAGGGTGGCTGTATCAGAGCACAGGGTGGTTGTATCAGAGCACAGGGTGGCTGTATCAGAGCACAGGGTGGTTGTATCAGAGCACAGGGTGGCTGTATCAGAGCACAGGGTGGTTGTATCAGAGCACAGGGTGGTTGTATCAGAGCACAGGGTGGCTGTATCAGAGCACAGGGTGTATCAGAGCGCAGGGTGGCTATCGGAGCACAGTGGGAAATAGACTGGATCTATAAAACTCACTATTCAAAGTAGAAAAGAACAAAAGCGTCCGCACCCCAATTAAACTCTCTTTGACTACAGCATGGGGATTTACAGAGGCTTGATAAGATGAAACTTTAATTATCCCTACGGGGAAATGGAGTCATCGCAGCAGCATACGTTATAGGATTCATCCAAGAAAACTTTGGAGACAAACAAAAACAGAATATTAACATATACAGCAACGGATTTCAAGACATGTTGAGAAGACTTAACAGTGGGAATATGGAGTTGGGAAATGGCCTCCCTGCATGTATGTATTTACTTTGCTGTTCCTTACACTATTGCTTGCTTGCTTCAGCACACTCATTTGCACCCATTTTGCGGATCTGCATTTTCTATGAGCCAGATCTCAATACAGGCACTATATTGAGGATGATACTGTGCCATCTTTGTCCTCGAAATGTGATTATCATGACTTATGAATTGAATATGAAAAGGAAGACGATGTGGGAGTCTGGGAGAGAGGAAATCCTATTGTACTTGCAGTATTATCTGACCTTGCTGCAAAGAAACCAGAATAATCCCTTTATTTCATATCTAACATCGTCCGCTTCTGGACAACCTTCATTAAAACTGAGCCAAGACAAAACATAATGATAATAATAATAATAATAATAATAATAATAATAATAATAATAATAATAATAATAATAATAACTTGGAAGATTCAGAGCCATATTGCCTTACAGTATTTCTGTGACCCTAGAACAGCAGTTCACAAGCTTTTTAGGCAACTTTGACATCCCGAACAGATTAGCACAGGCCAACCCCCACACCTTAAAGCAGCTACGAGCAAGATTTTCGATTGTTATTAAACAGTATAATTACAATATTGATGCATCACATCTTACCTATAATAGTAGCTGAGACCAAAGCCGTGTGAATCGGAGATTGCTCTCTGAATCGTAGCCCTCTGAATCGTAATTGAATCGAATTGTGAGGCCAGTGAAGATTCACAGCCCTATAGCATGAAGGGTGTAGCACGAAGGGTGTAGCACGAAGGGTGTAGCATGGGCCAAGGAAGAAGCCGTTACATGTTGGAGCGGATACAGATCTGACTCACGAACAAGCAATAATAGCATGAAGCAATGATAAGGAATAATAACACATCATGGGCCTTGGCAGAGGTCTATGAGTGCCCTTCTGGTTCGAGTGTTTTCAACTGCAGCACAGGTGGCTCAGCCTGAGAGGGAGGGAGAGAGACACACACACACACATGCAGAATTCAGAACCACGGATAGCTCCCCTCTTCACACTGCAGCCTCGGAGAGAGATGTGTGAGTATTCCCAGTAACCTAGTGCAATAATAACTAATACTGGCCAAATACTTACCCATATTAATGTGACAGGTAGACCTGCATCTTTGCACAGACCTCGCAGATTTCATGACGCAATTGGAGACAGTTTAAGCCTCAAATCTTTCTCAACAGCATTCAGTCTTCAATATGTTGTCTTCACTGCTGTCAGAGCAGAGAAACCAGCCTAGGCATAGATAGTAGGGCTGTGGCGATTCACGTATCTCCTGATTCGATACTATCACGATTCTTGGGTGCCGATTCGATTTATATTGAGATTCTTAAGTATTGCGATTCTACGATTATTGCGATTCGATATTACGATTTATTGCGATTTTTGTTTATTTTTTTCTTTTATTTTTTCAGTTTGTTTGCTTTTTTACACTAGATTAGAACATGGGAAAAGTTGAATCATACACTAGAGACTGTATATTATATCATGAGTAGGGCTGGGCGATATAGTTAAAAACAGGGGCGGACTGGGATCATAATTCAGGCCGGGCATTAGATACCAAGCAGGCCAGGCCGATATGGGCCGACGCGCGTGAAATTTGGGCTGTTTGAAGCCCAATTTGGGCCGTTTGAAGCCAGATTTGGGCCGTTTGAAGTCCAATTTTACAATGACATGCACCCACTTTAACCCTGAAGTGTAATTATTACTTCAGACTAACTAATAAAGTAATCAAACCACTAGTAAACCAGTAGGCGGCGTCTGGCCTGCTGTTCAGTGAGTGGCCTGACTGCAAGCACCCATTATCGATTCTGGAATAAAAGATCGATTCAAAAAATCGTGACATTAAAAATCGCGATACTTAGGTGAATCGATTTTCCCCCCCACCCCTAATAGATAGATATGTTGTGGTGAAGGGCATCAAAACCCTCGAGGCTTGCTCGGCCAGGACCGGGTGTGCTGTCATTTCCTCGGTCCAAAAGTCCACAAGCGGCTATCATCTGGACTGCAACCGCAGTCGTCAGGTGACGGGTCAATCAGCTGCTCTGGAAATGACAGACAGCAGGAGGGAAGCATCAAATGGGTTGCGGATCCACATCTGAGATGTGTCCGTAGGTGCGACGTTTTTCCCGGAGCCGCTCGTGTCCTCGGGGAGTCGGTTGAGGTTTTCACATCTTCACCCGTGAACGCAGGAGTGTATTCCCACTCGCACAGCTTTTCCAGAACTGCAGGTTCTTTCTCACAGCTTCTCTCTCGTCGTGTGAGTTGAACAAGGTAACACTGACTCCCTGGCAGACTTCAATTCAGTTACTTTCAAACAGAAAAGATGTCAGACAGATAAGGCGGGCTTCTGGAGAAAGTCCTCGCCATTCATATTGGAGGCCAAATGAAGTGGCTCGTCTTCAAAACACAAACTGCTGAAGTTAGCATGGCAGTTCAAAAAGCCATGTCAACACTTTGCGTCGTGACACTTCAGTGTGCAGCAGCAGCAGCAGCAGCAGCAGCAGGTGCTTTGTGTTTGCTGCCCCCAACAGCCTTGAATTGAGCTTACGAGCTTGAATGAAGTTCACTGAGGACTGAAGGCAGATCAGCTGTCACGTTCTGGGCTGCCAGGGCCTCCCTGTGAACACTGCAAGTGTAAGAATAGATGGACAGACTTGATGTGAGCCCTGTGTGCTTTTGACCGTCATCGATTCTACCCCGTCAGCGCACAATCCCATGCAGCGTGTCCAGTCGATACCACTGGTCCTCACAAAGATGTCAATTAAATGGAAGATTTCTTCTCCTGTCGTTTTGGGGTCAACAGAGCAAACAAGAAAACTTTGTGCACAGTGCCTTCGAGAGGGAAATGCATGTAACAGATGATTGGCCAGATTTGCCACATCTGTAGAATCGTCTACTTGCAGAGAATAACTAGATCTTGTACATAACTGTGTACAGACACCGTGTCGATACGGTGTGACACAGCGTTGTTGGACACCCGGATCATGTCCAACTTTTTAGTTTCGTCCGATTTTGATCTAAAAATGTCAGCGGCTTTTAACTTACATTGGCATACTTCGTGTCCGGGTGGCAACGAAGATGGAGGGCTTCAGACAGCTGTTAGCCAGAACCTCACTGCAACAACACATCTCTCCGTTTCTCTCGCCTCCAATTCCTCACTCTCCCTCGTCTCCTCTTTCATGACTGATAACTTTAGGGACTTTCGGGACGGCATTAGCTCGGGAGGTAGAGCAGGTCGGCCAATGACTCAAGGGTTGGCGGTTCGAATCCCGCTCCCTCCCAGCTGTTGTCGTTGTGTCCTTGGGCAAGACACTTAACCCTCATTGCCTCGTATGAATGGGTATGAATGTCTATGAATGTTGGTGGTGGTCGGAGGGGCCGTAGGCGCGAAATGGCTGCCACGCTTCCGTCAGTCTTCCCCAGGGCAGCTGTGGCTACATCACCCGTAGCTTACCACCACTGGTACGAATGGTGTGAATGAATACTGATTCCTGTGAAGCGCTTTGGGTGTCTAGAAAAGCGCTATATAAATCCAATCATTATTATTATTATTACCGGTAGACGTCCGACTGATGGTTTCCCTGATTTTAGCCAGTTGTGCATATTTGCATGAATGAACTAAGCTAGATAGCTGCCGCCATAGCCTGACCGGTGCATTTTGGGTACATTTATTTATGTCTTTATGCCTTAAAATTTACATTTTTAATTTTGGGCAAAGGAAACGCAAAGGAAGCAAAGTAAAATATTCTTGTTTTCATTTCATGTTTTTATACGTGAAAATTCCCAAAGGGTTACCATTATTATTATTATTAGCCACCAACATTACAATTTTCCTGAATGAAAGAAGCAATCTGGAGCACACGGTCAAACTTGAGCAATTTAATAAAGGTGCAAACAACCCAAAACAGTGTCTTCCTCAGAGTCAAAATTTTCTCTCTTTGTATTACAATTTTCCTCTCACGCACCACCTACACTAGAGGCAGCTCACACACCCCACAACACTTTGGGAATCGCTGCCTTAATAATAATAATAATAATAATAATAATAATAATAATAATAATAATGGCAAAGTTATTTATCCAATGCAGGTTACAAAAATTTAGCTAATTCACAGAAGCACTGAAGCCTGTAATATTTCATAGAGAAAATTTAATGACGTTTATGATGCCAGTTATGACTGAAGCATTTCTTGACTCATCACGTCATCAGTGAAATACAGCCTATAATGTTCCTTGCTGCTGTGCAATAACAATATTTTTTCTTGCATTCTTATCAAAGTGCATTTTTCCCAGACGCCAAGTACGCCCAAGAGAAATGTTCTGCTGTTGAGAGATAACTTATTTTCACATCAGTAAAGCTATTACAAAAAGGCACGCCAAACATAAAAGCAAGGACAAATAGCACACCATCGCATATCCAAGATAGAAAAGCAATGACGTTTTTCCTCATCGTGGAGATTTTAAGGTTCTGGCTTTAAGATACAACATGAAAAGTGCGATACAGTTGCTCCCTGAGAAGGAACACAAATTTCCAGATTCACTTGTTACAGGTTACTGCCAAAGATTGTCTATCTATGCCTGAGGAGATTGTTGATTCAATAGTGGCCCACCATGTATTTTAAGTTACTTTGCTTAAAAACAACTCATCGCAAAATGTGCATTTTATCTATCTACCGGTATATATAAAATTTAGTATGTGGGCGATGTTTGTTTCAATCAGGAGAGACTAGAGACCAGTGAATGAATCAAATGAAATGTATTACAATAGCTAATGAATGATGCATTACAGAATGAGAATTAGGTATTGTTAATAGTCTTTGGCACTTAGACACCACAGGGAGATAATGAGATAGGAGGTATTGTGACATCACTGATGCAATAACATTTAGTGAGCAACACACACACACGTGCGCGCGGTCGGGCGCGGCCGAGCTACGGCCGAGGCCATTCAGCCTCGCCCGCTCGATGCAAAAGGTCTCCACGACACCAAGTTCATTTTACAACTTAACCCATAACCATAGCTCATCGGCAACATTCTTAATTTCCGCTGCACGTTCAATCTCAGACCACTAACTGTTTTTAGAATTGCCTCCTCATAATCCATTTTATGAGCAGAAACATATTTATCTGACTTTTTGTGCATGGATGGAGTGTGCATTTGCATTTTAAGATATAATGACATTTTGGGAGAGCAGGCTCAAACAGCAGCAGCCTTGGAGCTGGTAAGTAAGGACTGACACAGTGGAGCTGAAGGATGGTCTCCCTGCAGCAGCCCTGCCACTAATCGTGTGCATGATATATACCCGATTAGAATAAATACATGCAGTGCAACCTCATGATCTCACTTCATGCATCGCTGAATAATCACTGAGTTTGATTTATTTTTGTTCAAAGTGTTGACATTGATGATATGTGGGGGGGAAATTGCTCACAAGCATGTAGCATGTCCCTAGTGACCAGCTAATCTGTATTTCTTTATTTGACAGACAAACGCAGTCTTTGCTGAATATGATCATCTTTGCTCTCCATACAAGCATCCGTGTCTTTTTTTTTATAATTGAGCCCCGATGTCGGCTCGGCCTTTTCATGAATGACGTGGAAATTAATCTTGCAGAAACTTCCCCCCGGTCTTTCTGCTACACTTCAACATATATCAATATTTCACGTCTAAACTCGGCTTTTATAAATGACCCGTTTCTCAGTTGTGCTAGTCAGACAATTCTCCCTCACAGCAGCACCAAGGCCAGGAAAGCGCATTGAAAAATCACTTGGCACACGGAGCGTTTCTGCTCCTTGTGTCGCCCCTCCTACAGTACAAAGTGCAGCCCCGCCATGTGCTCCGTGTTCAGCCACAGGCTAGTCAGCTGTTAGCCTCTTTTTTTCTCCATGGCCTACTTTCCACCCAGGATGGAGGTGTTTGGAACCTGAGGATAAACGCTGCTACATCTGTGCATGGTTCCTGCTCAGTGCCTAACAACCCCCATATCTTTGCACTGTGGAGCTGCAGGTGAGCAGCTGTACGCAGCAAAGCCATTTTCCAAAAGGTATCTCTGATGATGGTGCAAAGGGATTGAGCTGGAGTGGAGCCAGGTCTAGTCTTAAGGTCCTTGCACATAGAGTCCGTTTTTTCGTCCGAAATTGACGCACGAAAAAAATAAAAATACGACCTCATTTGTGTCAATCATCATTGACACACCGAGTCCGACAATTACGTCCGTCATTTAAGTTTTCGGACGAGGTTCGATTTTCTGCGTTTTTCCGCATCCATGAAATCGTTTTGACAGGTGTTTGACCACCCAGAGCTGCCGTAGTGTTGCTATTCACAATGAAAAATGGCATCTGAGAAGTTAATTCAGTTCGTCTCCCAGCACAAAGCATTTTATGACAAAGCAGGAATACAGAGATTCGGAATTAAAAGACAGAATGTGCCGGGTGATTGCAGACCAGCTTGGAATGCGGGACGCGGTGTGTGTGTGTGTGTGTGTGTGTATGGGGAAGGGGGGGGGGGGGAGGAGAGAGACAGAGAGCCCATCAGACACACTGCCAGTTGTGGATCAATAGGATCGCGGTAGTTTTCTTTTCGTTGCGAATCTTCGCAACGAATATTGTATAATTAACGCATCGGACTCAGTGGGCAAGGTATCTGTGCGTGACGTTTTTTTCCCGGATGACGGATTAAAAAAACGCAGCGAACAATTCGGACTCTGTGTGCAAGGACCTTTAGGCTAGTGAGAGCTGCTGGCAGCGCTCATCTCATGCCGTGTCGTCGTGTGTGTGATGTCGAGGCAATCATCTGCTACCTCTTTCTCTGGAAAGGTGATTTTGAGCATCGACTGCTCTGCGATTTCTGTTTCATTTCAAAGTACTGAACTTCAGCGTGAAGTACAGTAGTGAACTTCAGTCCTGTATTTCAATCGGTCTTTGCGATTCAAAATGTGTCAAGTCTCTATCCGTCCATTCATCTATCTATCTACCTATCTATCTATCTATCTATCTAGCTACTGTATCTATCTATCTACAGTATCTACCTATCTATCTATATCTACCTACCTATCTATCATCTATCTATCTATCTATCTATCTATCTATCTATCTATCATCTATCTATCTACCTATCTATCTATCTAGCTACTGTATCTATCTATCTACAGTATCTACCTATCTATCTATATCTACCTACCTATCTACCTATCTATCATCTATCTATCTAACATCTACTTCATGCAAGCCAACAATCTGAGGGGGCGAACTCTGGCAAAAATTTGGGGGGTTGGAAGCCAGATTTAGAGGAATATCTCATTTTAAATTAACAGACTGAGCAGGTGTAACCATAAGGCTATTTTCCAAACTGCTCAGCCTCCTGGAAAGATCCATAATCACCAGACTAAGTACATTGCCACTGCCCAGGCTCAATGGACTTGACAAAAAAGGGAGACCACACGTTTCAAAGCAATGTAACACAATGTTTATTTTGGCTGGTATCGCCTTTTCAGAAGGTAGACATCTTTCCTCTAGAGCAGGGGTTCCCAACCTTTTTTGTGCCAAGGTAGATAGATGGGAAAAAAAGTTGCGGACCGGTTGTCAATTTTAATGGTTTTAGTTATATATATTTACTCACCAGGTGACGACAAAGGGTAAATAACAGCCTTTTGTGTTGTACTGTATGTAGCCTATACAGTATTTATGTTTTTGTTTCAACTACAAACATACATAAACGTAAACTTGAAACTATGTTTCAACTACCATACACAGCCTATAATATTATAGCCTATGTTTATTAAAAAAAAAAATACTACTCAAAACTCTAGTTACAATGGGCATGACGCTTCTGCTATCAATCATCTATCTATCTATCTATCTATCTATCTATCTATCTATCTATCTATCTATCTATCTATCTATCTATCTATCTATCTATCTATCTATCAATCATCTATCTATCTATCTCTGGGCTACATCACTGGACAAATGCTTGGCACAAATTGATATCCATCATAACCGATCTGCTTGCAGCTGTCATGAGTATAATAATCTCATGAGAATGAGCTGAAATCCGCTATGAATGATGTGCTTAACGTCACCGATCCATGTGTTTACCGCTTCAATAAAGAAACCATAAATAGCCTCTGTCAACATTGCAGCCATTATGAAGGATTAGTGATAGATCATCTTCTATTCACTTTTACCTAACAAGGGTCACGCAGCTCAGTGCCTGCCACTCCAACGGCACAAAGAGAATAACCGGCGCACAGATCATCTTAAACGTGATGATAGCCTGCTAGCAGAGAGGCAGGATTTCAGTGGCCGCGGTGACAGACAGGCGAGCCAGACAACACGCACAGCAAACAACTCATGGAAAAATTCAACAGCAGGTCTGGAGGGAATACAAGGGCAAATTCGGCCCTGGACCACGTGCAGCGTGTGGCAACCGCGGGGGCAGGCTTTCCTGGGTTGTGGCTAGATGGGGTATATGTTGCAGTGTGTCCGTGTGTGTGTGTGTGTGTGTGTGTGTAATGTAATGTAATGTAATTTTTGTAATGTAATTTTTATTCAGTCATTATAAATAACAAAATCACAGTATAAACAAAGTCAAATCAACCAGAGACTGAACAGGCTCAGGCAGAAGCAAAATGCTTATATTATGCCTGACCTAATTTCTACTCAATTAAGCTCTCCTCCAAAATAAAATAAAAACAACAACAGAAAAGTAATTTGCAACAGTCAATGTTTACAACACAGAAAAGAAAAAAATTAAACGGCATCAGAAAATGTATTCACACGTATAACGCTCAAAAATAGCTTCAGAAACCATTTTTCTGAAAACCAAAAGCGAATTACACATCTTCAAATATGTGTGTGTGTGTGTGTGTGTGTGTGTGTGTGTGTATGTTGTGTGTGTGTGTGTGTGTGTGTATGTAGGCTATGTAGGTGTGCTCGTTGTAATTGACGCTCCCTCCCAAGCGGGCGTATTGAAACGCACCACCCCTTCGGGAAACGAGAGTGAAACTCATCCAGCGTCCCCGAGAGTGAAAAGCGTCCTTTCCCGTTCCATAACTTGACACTGAAATAGTGATTCCGTAAAAAAAAAACAAGTGCGGGCTTTCATGTTCCGAGTTTGTCAGCTTCCAATTTGCTGTGAAATCTCTTTCAATGAAATGCAGCCATAGCCTTTACATTACTGGCCAGACGGATCAGAGGCTGGCATGCCATACGTCAATAACAGTGATCGCTTCTTGTCTGAAATGACCTTTTCCTGCTCCGTCTCGGGGGTCCAATTCAACTGCCCCCCTTTTTCAGCCTTTAACACAATAGATTCCCATTAACACACAGTGTACATGTACTCCCAGGGCCACGTGGGGCAACCACAGCCCCTCAGGAGACTCAGCGGTGTCACTGCCTGTCTTACTGAGGCCAATGTGTGGTTCATCTGTGAGGCGGGAGGGAGGGGGTTAAAGACTTGTGAATTCTGCTTGAGAACTTATCAAGTCCCTTCACTCCCAAGATGTGCCAACTGCCAAGGGGCTGGGGGGGGGGGCACATTCAGCTTGCCTGGGTCCAGACCCACCACTCCCCACAGAGTTGGCAGCTTCTGCTCTGGCATCGTGACATGCAACAGTCATTTCCTCAGTTGAAGAAGACGTCCAATGAGGGCCAGGGGGTGTGTGTGTGTGTGTGTGTGTGTGGGGGGGGGGGGGGTAGGTTGGACTAACGATTAACCAATCAGCACCAATAGACAGCGGAATGGGAGGGGGGGGGGGGGGGGGGGGGCTTGTCAAGTGTGCCGAGGAGTAATAACAACAATGGCCACCGCTATAGACGAGATAGCTATCGAGGCTGTTTCTAAATCAATTAGAAGGACCAATTACTTCAGAAATCAGAACAGAACTCTGCGTTGTAGACTTTAATTCAAACTACTCAACCGGGAGCTGTTTTTTGTGTTCTCCCCACTGGATTAGATTCAGGCGGATACGTTGGTCTCTAGTATTCACCTTATTCTTTGCCAACACATGGACGCTTCCGCATTACATCATTTCGTAATAGTATTTCCGTTTTGACTTGCCAAAAACCCCGCAGGCAAAATGGCCGCGCACACTCCGCTCCTAAAGTGGCAAAATTACTCCCCCATAAACTAACATATCTTGGCCAATACGTATGTAACATACAAAATAAAACAACCCATAATATCTTAATTTTATGTAGAATGCAGAGGACATGTAACTGTTTAGTTAAACTTGCATTCCAGGAATATTGTGCTCTTAAGATGACGTTAGTGGAGTCGAGGCTGTTGCGTCCTGAAACCCACATAGGTTGCGTGCGATTCGAGGCGTAACCTATGTGTGGTTTGGCGTAACCTATGTGCGATTCGAAATAACGCATCCGAGATAGAAACGTTATGAATATAGCCACGTTATAAACAACAAACGTAACGCTGGTGATCCGTATGGAAACAGTGTTACTCGAAATGGTTAAAAGTTATATCAATTTGGTCATTCAGTGGCATTTTACTGCCATATAACATAACTAACTAGTGGCTAATATTAGCCACAGAAGGCAACTAGCACTGAACCGGAAGAACAAATACGTTTGCGTTGAACACGGAAGAGAGAAAAAGTGGGCGTGGTGAATAAGGTGAATAGCCTGACATCAGCAGAGCACATTTTCACCAGAGCAAATAAAATATGCTCTGGCTGATTCGTCAGGGCCCCAGTAGGCCTCTAGGGAAAATTGAACCCCCCCTCCCCATGGAGATTGGTTACAGTGAAGGGGGCAATGTCAGACCAAAGAAGGCAATGGAACAGGATGACAATTCAGTCTGATTCCAGGCTAACATTCAGCATCGCTCAACACAAAGGAAGAAAAGCAATGGCCCAAAGTTTAATCAGTAGCATCCCTTGGCAGTGGCACTGCTCAAAAGCAGGAAGTGAGGTTATCTGAGGTAAAAACACACACACACACGCACGCACGCGCACACACACGCACACACACACACACACACGCACGCACGCACACACACACACACACACACACACACACACACACACACACACACACACACACACACACACACACACACACAAAACACCAAACAGTAGGAAGTAAGAAGAATATGTACATTAGGCACAAAATTATGCACATTATTAAAGCACATTTATTACACAGTGCTTTTTTTTGGAAGGGCAAAATTGCTTCTTATGCAGAAAGTAAATCTCAGATGCTGGAAATGGGATGCAGAAACTGTGAATGAGTCTTTTTTTCACAAGGTGTCACCAGATCCAACAGTCTGAGCAGTAAGAAGTACAGTCAGGGTTCACTTTGACATTGGTAGGGACACGTAGAAATGAGATATTTCTAGTTAACAATAATTAGGCTACATACTGTATTTGATGATGAGAGAAGATGAGAAACATGAGATGAGAAACATCTTGTGGGATTTATGACATCAATGGTGATGTCACTGACGCTGTGACGACTTGTATCACAAATCACTGATGATCTCACTGATGATGTCACACTAACACCGACCGCAAAATCGTGACTAACACCAAACACCACCCAACACACAATTTTAGATGATGATGATGATGATGATGGCCCCATTTAGAGTGAAATAGATGATAAAAACAGCTTTTGGGGCATGATTGACAGGTTGCCTGTCCAGTGATCTCGCAGCTTTCCGATCACGGACCAATAGCAGGCTGCGCTGCGGCTCTTCTCGTCCAAATTTCCGTCACGATCTGTCATCAAATAACGGGCGACGGTGAAAATGACTCGAGGCTTCAAAAGACCAGACCAAAATCCAATGAGTGATGGATTACGTTACGATTAGCTACGTCCAGATTCATACAGTCTATGACCCCAACCCACAAAACCATGCCTCCCCCCCCACTTCATTTTTTCCCCCAACTCCTTCCATTTGCAGGGTCTCAGTCCACTGCTCAGCATTCATGACTGCATTAATGGATTGTTTCATCCCCAAATTAAATCAAGCACCACTCTGGCTGGCATGCAGCATTGGGAGCTTGAGGTGTTTGACAAGAACGTCTTGAGGAAACTGCTTGTTCTCAGTCACTCACATCCACTCATGTTGATAACCCTGCCCGCCGCACTATTATACTCACGCATATCTAATGAAGTAAAGCACGTTTACAACACCGCTGGGAGTTGGCTGATGACATCACAAAAGCAGTGAAATGAAGGTGGATGGTAATTTCATCCACTAGCAATCTCGCTCGATTTCCAGGGTGGAGACTTTGGAGACTATATGACATCACTGATGATGTCACTTCCGTCCGATCTCCCAAAAAATTGTAAAATAGCAACGTTTGTGGACCAACGTTGCTATGTTACAATTTCGGCTCAGAAATTGTAAAATGGTAATGTACGTTTCTACAGGGGTGGGCGTGGTTTGGGCGTGGTTTACGGTAGGCCTGGGCAATATAATCGATACGGCAATATATCGTGATATTTTATTTCCTGATACTGTATCGATACTTGGACGCCAAGTATCGCGATATTAAAATGGCAGGCCATGCCATGCCAGGCCTCTGCATCTGGTGATTCCGACCCCTAATCGATACTGTATCGATATTTCCCATATCGATGCGTTCAGTAACACTCAACACTTAGTAGTTTTGACTAAATTTGTCCACTAACTTATCAGTATAAAGTGATGTACATATTATTACACTACCTGGGTGGTACACAGTGTGTGGTATCTTTAGCTCTATTATTTAATTTTGAGTAAATTCTGTAGAATATCGCAATATGTATCGCATCGCAATATATCGTGATACAATCGTATCGTGACCCAAGTATCGTGATACGTATCGTATCGTGAGATCCTTGCCAATACCCAGCCCTAGTTTACGGAGATGTTCTGTTTCTAACCCCTCCCCCGACCCTAACCCTAACCCTAAGATCTCAGAACGTTACCATTTTACAATTTTCGAGCTGAAATTGTAACATAGCAACGTTGGTCCAAAACGTTGCTATTTTACAATTTTCTGTGAGACTGTGTTGCTTCCGTCACTTCCGTGACTTACACCGCCCGCCACCCACCCAGTTAGGCAATTCTATATTATAGGAAGGATTGAAAAGGGGTTGGGGTACATTATTGAATGACCCATTCTGGGGATCCATTGGTTAAAAATAAAGTAAATGTACATATTCTTTTAAACCTCTGGAGACAAGCACATTTCAATACCTGAATAACCAGAACCAGACCTCAACTCGCCCCTTTATGCTCATTTTACCGAGCGCAGCGGCTATTATAAGGATTAGTTATGAACAGATTTCGCAATTGTGTCATGGAATCATTTGTTAAAGAAAGAAAGAAAGAAATTAAGAAAGAAAGAAAAAGAGGCTTAACACAGGCTCTCTGGAGAAAGTCTATACTGCTATATTGCTAAAATGTTACAGTCTGTAGGCGGCTTTATACAGTAGAGTCACACAGAAAGTGTTACAATCGCTCCTGTGACAGAGAAGGCTACATTGGCACTTTCAGCTTTACAGACAGACAGACAGACAGACAGACAGACAGGCAGGCAGACAGGCAGAGAGGCAGGCAGACAGACAGACAGACAGACAGACAGACAGACAGACAGACAGACAGACAGACAGACAGACAGGCAGGCAGACAGACAGACATGTTCATTTCAAACTATAATTCATTCCAGTTTTTTGGTCATTTTAAAAATTGCAATCAGTAATGAAATCGACTGGAATGAACTCAATAACCCTCATTTGATTATTCTCATTTAATTTGGGGTTATTTTGCCTCCAAAATTCATCAAATATGCACTTCAATGAACATTTAAATTTAGATACTGTAATTTCAATGTAATTGCTATCATTTGCAATCACTGTGTGAACCAATATTACATTACTGTGTGTCCTCTGATGGCTGTTTGTTTATGATAGTAAGTATCAGAGTACCATTTACAGTTGTTCTAATTAGATTTCTTTATTGTCAACACATGCTTCGATCATTCATCCTAACCCTGGTGATAACACTGTTAGTATCCCAGAGCTTTTACAGTGGCAGCTCTTCAGGTACTCTTTCGGGGGCGGCTGTAGCTCAGGAGGTAGAGCGGGTCGTCCACTAATCGCTTTGGATAAAAGAGGTCGGTGGTTCGATTCCCGGCTCCTCCAGTCTGCATGTCAAAGTGTCCTTGGGCAAGACACTGAACCCCAAATTGCTCCTGATGGTGTGCCAGCACCCTGCGTGGTAGCCTGCCGCCATCGGTGTGTGAATGGGTGAATGTACCTACTGACTGTAAAGCGCTTTGGATAAAAGTGCTATATAAATGCAGGCCATTTACCATTTTAGGCCATTTACTCTTTCAGCCTTACCAAACAACTAAGCTTTATTACACCAGAATGGGACATTGCTTTAGAGAGAAACTATCTACACAGTATACAGTACGGTTTATTAAGAGGTTGAATTGGTTCAAGTTATGTTATGTTAAGTTAACGTTAAGCTTAAATATTAAGTTAAGTTTCTGGGTAAGGTCCTTGGCTGGCGGCCGGTTGGCATCAATCATTCAGGGTGTAGATGTGCATGGCAGTGGTGCATCGGCCATATTGGATCAGGGTGTAGATGTGCATGGCAGTGGTGCATCGGCCATATTGGATCAGGGTGTAGATGTGCATGGCAGTGGTGCATCGGCCATATTGGATCTCCAGCCTGGGAATACGTAATTGATCGTTTCAAATCCTGCGATCCTCAGATTTAGAGCCTCACTCTGCTTTATGATTATGATTAGTATTATGATTATTATTATTATTTATTATTATCATTGAGTATTTAGAGCCGGCACGCAGGCCCTGAAGCCATTCATATCATGTCAGCAGCATGCACGCAGTGCGCTGGCAGATGTACAGTAATAAGCTGTAGAAGGTCAAAATTGTAATCTGCATTACAGTTGTCTCCATGATAGCCATGTGCACTCATATAGACGCTGAGGCTAGCCTGGGAAACGCATGATTTATGATCAGATGTACCATAGTTATTTAGTTGGGAATGCAATGAATGGTTTCAACACGTGTGTGTGTGTGTGTGTGTGTGTGTGTGTGTGTGTGTGTGTGTGTGTGTGTGTGTGTGTGTGAGAGAGAGAGAGTGTGTGTGAGAGAGGGAGGGAGATGCAAATACACAGTCTCTGTATGCGTGTATTTGCATGCTTGAGGAGGAAGAGAGCCAGCCCGTGAGAGGGAAAGAGAGAGAGAAATATATGAATATATTATACATAATATTGCACAGTGGCTGCATGCACGAGTGAAATCCACGCCTCACACACAGTAATTTATATTAAACGAGTGGAATCTCACGGAGACACGTGAAAATAGAGGGATTGCTGCCCATTTGTTTTCATTTGCCTGCTCTCCTCAATCTATCAAGGTGGGCTATTGACGTTCACCAACAGATGTTCTTCATTAAACTGTTGTTTGTACAGCACATCTACAGTGTAGCTCAAGGCTGCGGCACACGCTGAGCTACGGCTTACTTCACTTATTGGATACACAAGAACAACAGCCCTATTAAAAAGCATGGTGCGAGAGACAGTAGCTCCGGCCCAGAGGAGACGCTTTCATTAATATGATCGCGATTTGAAAAACGATAACCAATAAAAACTAAATGGCGCCGTGTTTCGTTTCGTTCAAGAGACTGATAATCATATCACGCTTTGATGATAGCGAGTTGGGACCAAACTTTGCAGTGCCCCATACTGCAGGCACTATTATTTTGTTTGTGTTCTTCTCATGCGCTCCGCTGTGATCTCCTCACCAGGGGAGCAATGAGGTCGTGTGGAGAGAATTTTTAGAGTTGTTGTAATACCTCCCTCAAGATCTAGGGGGCCCTATCTACAGTTAGCTGCTCTACTCTAGGACCAGAGCTCTTTGCTGTTTGTAAATCAATCCTTTTCGTACTTTTTAACTTCTAGTTTATCGGTTATTATTACGTTAGTATAGTCATTTTACCACAGTCGTAAAGTCCAACAGCCACCAGCTTAAACCATTGACTTTTACATTTGGGCTAATATGACTTTACATGGTGGACTTTCCACTGGAGAGACAGTTGACAGCCGGAACAGGGACGGCACCCGGGAGCAGTATGGGTTAGCGCCACAGCCTGCGTCTTCCGTGAGGAAGAAGCCCAACAACCCACGAGAGGCCTTTTAGGAGGGCCATTCAAGCCGCAAGTGGAGTCTGCAGTGCCACCAAGTACTGGTACTGCATGGTGTCCACTAAGATACCATCACCTCGGAATGAGATGTTTGGAGCGGGGGAGTCTGGTGCAGAGCACAGGTCGTAGACCTGGTGAGACGAGGGAGGAGCCCGGCCAGGTGGCAACCCACAGAGCCCGGTCCCTCTAGTACGTACCAGAGCCCTCTCCCTCCCCCGGTCCCAGCAGAGTAGTTCCGGGGCAGCGGATTGAGTGGCCCTGACCACGTGACCACCTTCGACCCTTCCTGGAGGGCTGACCGTGGGTAGCTACTGGGACGTAAGTTGGGGCTTGGCCAGCCCCGGCTGGGTCACCTGGGCGAGGGTGTATGATGTTGCGAGACCCGAAACATCCTATGACCCCAGGGTACCTCACTGAGGATACGTCCCAGTTGCATCCATGCGATGTTTTTTTTCTTTATAAGTGGGCTAATATGACTTAACATGGTGGGCTAGTACGAGTTTTGCTCCAAAATGAGACTAGCCATTATTTGAAACAAATGGAAGAAATAAAATGTTGGTAAATGACAATAGGTAACTTACTTATAGGTAACTAAGTTCTTGGGTGACACTTGTCCAGAACGGATCTTCAACTATGATGCATAACAACATAAAGGTCTATTGTATTGTATTGTATTGTCTTACAGGCATTGGGGATCAAACCCAGAGTGGCCGTTTTAAGTCGTGCAGTCCTTCTCCGAGTCAGCTGTTTTATTTACTGCATAAGTCACTGCTTCACTCGCTGGCTGGAAACAGAAATTACAGACACAACACCTGACAGACGCTATACAATACCCTGACCAGAGGCATTTAGAAACACTATATAGAAATCGCCGATCTCCTCGCTGATGCTCATTTGCTGATGTAGGTACTGTAAGATGTGAGGCATCAAGAGACTTTTTGGCTGTTTCATAACCAGTGAAAAGTTCCTCGTAGCTGCTTTAAGCAAGTACAACCATTATTTTACATAGGCGATGTCTCCATCAATGATTTTGTTTAATGCCAGGATTGTAGCATCTGCTGTGTAACAATCAATTACCGTAGACAAATATAAGGTGGTACAGCAAATTCTAGACATGGTCTATTAAAGGCAAATTTAGTTTACTACATTTTATACAACAGTAAAGTAAGATCCTGTGCAAAAATGTGAAAGCTTGTAAGAAACAGCCTTGAGTCGTCTTATGAATTTTCATAGAAAGAACCCTCCCTCTCTGACACTACTGAGTGAATACTACTTATATTGTTGTCACTCTCAAGGGCGGGGCTATTGCCATTTCAAAAACTAGAAGGGCACACCTCTGCCAACCAAGGTCAATAGTTTGTGCTATTCTCGCTTGTTCATGAGGCTTATTCGTGAGTCGGCTCCGCTCCAAAAATGTAATGGGTTCTTCCTTGGCCCATGCTAAACTGTTCCACGTGAAACTTGGGCCAGTAGTTTTTCTGTTGTCCTGCTGACAAACATACAAACGGCACTGAATACATTATCTCCATGGCAGAGCTATCAAGCTTAATGAAAAGCGCTAATTTCAGGTCAAGAGATTACATTCGACTCTCTTTAGACGAATATTTATTTTTGGGAAAAACATTTTAATTTTCCAGTACACTCCTCTCAATGTGACCTCATGAACATTCAAACGCTGACCCGCTGGAATTGGCATTCAAGGTTTTTTCTTTATCGTTATTGCAAACAGCCATAATAGCTTCTTGGAAATATAATTAAGCACACACAGAAAACCTCCCACTTCTGTTCCATTGTGTCAGAAATGTTTACACTAACCAAAGTGAGACAAAACTTAGTTGCATGAATGCTGTTAACCGAGTCAGCCATATCAATTAGGCTAAACTTTTCCAATAAACTTTTCAATTAAAATTCAGGTTTGGTGGTCTTGTGTCTTCTCACTCACTCATCCCATGGCCTAGAGGGCCGTAGGGGTGTCATGGTGGATGCTTGGGCAGTCAAGGATCTCCATCGCTCACGGTCTTCAGCTGTTCTTAGCAGGGTTTGGAAGCTGCGGCCAGTCCATTCTTTGATGTTGTCCATCCAGGACTTTCTCTGCCTGCCTCTTCTCCGCTTTCCCTCTACTGTCCCCTGCAGGATGGTCTTTGACAGGGAGGTGTGCCTTGTGACATGGCCATACCAGGCCAGTTTGCGACGTTTTACTATTGACAATAGAGGTTCCTGGTCTCCCAACCCGATCTCCAAAAAAATTGTAAAATAGCAACGTTCGTGGACAAACGTTGGTATTTTACGATGTCGGCTAAGAAATTGTAAAATGGGAACGTATGCGTCTACAGCGGTGGGCGGGGTTTGGGCGTGTTTTATGGAGATTTTGTGTTTCTAACCCCTCCCCCTACTCTAATCCTCACCCTAACCACTCCGAACGTTACTATTTTACATTTTTCGAGCCGAAATTGTAAAATAGCAACGTTGGTCCATATCGTTGGTATTATACAATTTTCTAAGAGACTGTGTTGGGTCTCCAGCATGGGAGGTCACTAGCTGTCTAACATAGTCATTTGTCCGGTGTTCTTTATATGAAATATGTAGCATTCTTCTGTAGCATTTGCTTTCAAAGGACTGTATCCTACGCTCCGTGTCCACTGTGAGTGTCCAGCTCTCACAGCCATAGAGTAATGTGGAGAGAACAAGTGACTTGTAAATTGTAAACTGGTGTCTTATTAACTCAAATCTGTCCATATAGGATTTTGGATGTACCCCAACCCGAATCTACCTCCACAGCTGTCCAAATGTATTTTCTATTAATGTGTTGCTAACATTGTGTTGCCCTAATTTTGCATTGTGTGTTTCCCACGTTCATACTGGATTTCAGCCAAACAATGTTGATCCTCCCCATGAATATCACATGAGAGTGTGAATATTAATACACTGCTTTGACTGGCTAGCTTCAACCAGAGGGAACGGTTGTCACAGTGAAGAATAACACTATACCCTCTTGCATCCAAAGTCAGTTTCAACTTCCCATCCTAAAGACAGACTATTTCTAATGATCAGAAGGACATGTGCATGCCTGTTAATGGTTACCAGCAGTGGTGGCAATGGCCAGGTTTAACTCTAGGAACTCTACCAACTCAGGATGAGGGTCCCTGGACGGGGCACGGTCCACCTCCCGCCATTTCTGAATGCCTGACTGTTTTTTATTTTTTATTGATTCTACTCATTATACCATTACAGCCATGTAAGAAATCTCTGATCTGATCTTAAATCAGATTGCCGAGCTCTATTTCCCCTTGATTTTATTCATGACAGACCTGGTGACACATCGATATTGACGCTGCTTATTCAGCTTCCAAATACATGTTCTCCTACTATTCTCTGCTCCTGACATGCTGCCCCCTCTCCACTGCTCTGCTCTCCACTGCTCTGCTCTGCTCTCCACTGCTCTGCTCTCCACTGCTCTGCTCTCCACTGCTCTGCTCTCCACTGCTCTGCTGTTACCCTCTAGTTAAAGTATTAATTCACTCCTTATACCCCGTAGTTATACTATAACTACACTCCTGGTACCCGTAGTTATACTATAAGTACAGATCTTGTTACCCTCTAGTTAAAGTATTAATTCACTCCTTATACCCCGTAGTTATACTGTAACTACACTCCTGGTACCCTGTTGTTATACTATAACTACATGCTTATTTGCGGGCTGTATTCTAAAGCGTTACCGTTAATGGTTAACTCTTGTCGAAGCGAGGATGAGATCTAACTCAGAGAAAGCCAGTTTAAAACCGACGTGGGCCTAGTTTCCCACATTCACTGCTCTTGAATATGCTGATGCAATCTTCTGCCGGGGATTTCAAATAACACCTGGGAGCGGCAAATATTTCCCAAACTTTCTTCAAACAGCAGGCAGGGAGTGTGGAATCAATTTAGCAGCTAAATTCCATTCATTCTCGTTAGTGCAACAACGGAAGTTGATAACGAACAGAGAGGCCTAGCAAAGCAACAGAGAGTTACAGGGGGGAACCTCGATGGCTCAGCTCTGCCTCCATATTGCACTACAGGCAGCGGCGCAATTGGCTTGAATACATGAATTGCGGCGGGGATTTGCATGGTGTGTGCCGAGCACTGCCTCCTGAGGGATGGAGGCGGTAGTGTTTTCTGGCTGCTTGGGAGAGCACCCGGTGGGAAGCTAATGACCAGTGCATGTCCACAAATCAATAAGGCTCACTAACACGGCTGTCCAGTCCTCTACGGAGCGAGGGGGGGATTTTCTCCAGCAGCTAAATGAGCTGAGAGTGGAAACACATCTCACTTGAAATAAATAAATGTCATATATAGCCTATATCCTGAGCAATAATACAAAGGCAAATGTTTGTTTTTGCTCCCATTTTTCACGAGTTGAAATAAAAGATCTAAGACTTTCTTTGCACTTTCTTTGTTAGTGGACACTTGCCTTATGTCAAGATAGTTTTTATCCCACAAACGCAATGCCACAGATGTTGGAGGTTTTCTAGGGAGCGTGCAATTGGCATGCTGACTGCAGGAATGTCCCTCAGATCTGTTGCCTGTGGATTGAATGTTCATTTCACTGCCATAAGCCGTCTCCAATGTATTATGCTGCCTTCGAATGGAACTCGTGAGATGGTTACGGTAAAGTCTCAGATCTTTTATTTTCAACGTGTGAAAAATAGGGGCAAAAACAAAAGTAGTGTGTGTTTCGCCCCCGGTATAATCAAATGGGAAAAAGTACCAATCACAAACAATCACTGATCTCAAGGAATTGGCACTACATGGCACAATCAACAATTAACATCTCATCTTTCAGGTCATATTGTTTAGAATGTATGAAAATGTTTGTACATATCATTTCATAGGTGCATCGGTGTATTTGTATTCAAGATACTTTTCCTGAACATGTGTCTCGTTTTCCTCAAGGCCATTTATTGTGTTGGCATGTGCCATTGTCTTGTGTATAGACCTGGAAGACTCGTCTCACTGGTGTTGTCTTGTGTATAGACCTGGAAGACTCTCATCTCACCGGTGTTGTCTTGTGTATAGACCTGGAAGACTCTCGTCTCACCGGTGTTGTCTTGTGTATAGACCTGGAAGACTCTCATCTCACTGGTGTTGTCTTGTGTATAGACCTGGAAGACTCTCGTCTCACCGGTGTTGTCTTGTGTATAGACCTGGAAGACTCATCTCACTGGTGTTGTCTTGTGTATAGACCTGGAAGACTCTCATCTCACCGGTGTTGTCTTGTGTATAGACCTGGAAGACTCTCGTCTCACCGGTGTTGTCTTGTGTATAGACCTGGAAGACTCTCATCTCACCGGTGTTGTCTTGTGTATAGACCTGGAAGACTCTCGTCTCACTGGTGTTGTCTTGTGTATAGACCTGGAAGACTCTCATCTCACCGGTGTTGTCTTGTGTATAGACCTGGAAGACTCTCGTCTCACTGGTGTTGTCTTGTGTATAGACCTGGAAGACTCATCTCACCGGTGTTGTCTTGTGTATAAACCTGGAAGACTCTCGTCTCACCGGTGTTGTCTTGTGTATAGACCTGGAAGACTCTCGTCTCACCGGTGTTGTCTTGTGTATAGACCTGGAAGACTCTCGTCTCACCGGTGTTGTCTTGTGTATAGACCTGGAAGACTCTCGTCTCACCGGTGTTGTCTTGTGTATAGACCTGGAAGACTCTCGTCTCACCGGTGTTGTCTTGTGTATAGACCTGGAAGACTCTCATCTCACTGGTGTTGTCTTGTGTATAGACCTGGAAGACTCTCATCTCAGCGGTGTTGTCTTGTGTATAGACCTGGAAGACTCTCGTCTCACCGGTGTTGTCTTGTGTATAGACCTGGAAGACTCTCGTCTCACCGGTGTTGTCTTGTGTATAGACCTGGAAGACTCTCGTCTCACCGGTGTTGTCTTGCGTATAGACCTGGAAGACTCATCTCACCGGTGTTGACTTGTGTATAGACCTGGAAGACTCATCTCACCGGTGTTGTCTTGTGTATAGACCTGGAAGACTCTCGTCTCACCGGTGTTGTCTTGTGTATAGACCTGGAAGACTCGTCTCACCGGTGTTGTCTTGTGTATAGACCTGGAAGACTCTCGTCTCACCGGTGTTGTCTTGTGTATAGACCTGGAAGACACTCGTCTCACTGGTGTTGTCTTGTGTATAGACCTGGAAGACTCATCTCACCGGTGTTGTCTTGTGTATAGACCTGGAAGACTCTCGTCTCACTGGTGTTGTCTTGTGTATAGACCTGGAAGACTCTCGTCTCACTGGTGTTGTCTTGTGTATAGACCTGGAAGACTCTCATCTCACTGGTGTTGTCTTGTGTATAGACCTGGAAGACTCATCTCACTGGTGTTGTCTTGTGTATAGACCTGGAAGACTCATCTCACTGGTGTTGTCTTGTGTATAGACCTGGAAGACTCTCGTCTCACTGGTGTTGTCTTGTGTATAGACCTGGAAGACTCTCATCTCACTGGTGTTGTCTTGTGTATAGACCTGGAAGACTCTCATCTCACTGGTGTTGTCTTGTGTAAAGACCTGGAAGACTCTCGTCTCACCGGTGTTGTCTTGTGGATAGACCTGGAAGACTCTCGTCTCACTGGTGTTGTCTTGTGTACTGTATAGACCTGGAAGACTCTCGTCTCACCGGTGTTGTCTTGTGTATAGACCTGGAAGACTCTCGTCTCACCGGTGTTGTCTTGTGTATAGACCTGGAAGACACTCGTCTCACTGGTGTTGTCTTGTGTATAGACCTGGAAGACTCTCGTCTCACTGGTGTTGTCTTGTGTATAGACCTGGAAGACTCATCTCAGCGGTGTTGTCTTGTGTATAGACCTGGAAGACTCTCGTCTCACTGGTGTTGTCTTGTGTATAGACCTGGAAGACTCTCGTCTCACTGGTGTTGTCTTGTGTATAGACCTGGAAGACTCTCGTCTCACTGGTGTTGTCTTGTGTATAGACCTGGAAGACTCTCGTCTCACTGGTGTTGTCTTGTGTATAGACCTGGAAGACTCTCATCTCACCGGTGTTGTCTTGTGTATAGACCTGGAAGACTCTCATCTCAGCGGTGTTGCATGAAAACACAATTGAAAGTTCTGGATCAGTTCAGGCTTGTGAATTAATGGAGTGGTTTAATTTGCCTCGGGCATAGCAGGCTGCCTTATGCTTGGCCGTCCCAGGAGAACGATCACCTCCGTGTGTTATTTATGCAGAGCCAGGCACACAAATGTTTGTTGCTTTGAGCCATAGTGCAGCGCAGCGCCATGCAAATGATCAGAATGTCAGAAGCATGTGCATACAAGCATGAACACAAACAGACGAATGCATAAGCATGTGGAAAACACACACACACACACACAGACACACACACGCACACACACACACAGTTTACAGTATTTAAAATGTTTCTATAACTAAACCACGTCAGAAAAGATTGTGTAAATATTGCGGTAATACGCGGTGTGTGCATAATGCATGGATCTTTTGGCACCCAAAGCAGAATTTCAATTGGAAATACAATGATAGGTTCATCCTTTGTCATATAGGTCAACAAGTTATTACTGCAGTGAAGAGGAGCTTATAATTATTATAATCCATCCGCACAGTGTGATGGGACCGACATGTCCCAGGGCACTAAGTTTACCTGCAGGGGTCCTGAGGAGACTTATCCATTTGTATCTACGAAGGACGAAGGGGAGGAGCCGCGGGTGGTCGTTGCAATGCAACGGTGGACTCAATGAAATGGAAATGTAATGCAATTGATTTCTGAGCAACAGCGCCCCCGGCATGTTTAACAGGAGAGGTGCTACAATGTGACGCTGTGCGCACGGAGCAAAGGTACCAGATGGAGAACCTTCCATTCTGCAACACAGATGCCTGCGGAACAGTGCGTGTGTGTGTGTGTGTGTGTGTGTGTGTGTGTGTCTGTGTGTGTCTCTGTAGGTGTGTGTGTGTGTGTGTATGTGTGGTGATGGTCCTAGTGGTTGGAGGTGAAATTATGATTATTTCAGTCTCTTCTGTATGTGGGTGTGCTCTTACTGAAATCTACACGGCAGAGAGAAACCAGACCGAATAAGGGGGGGTGGGGGGGGACAAATTGGTATGATTAGGTTATTGACAGTGTACCTGTGTGATGACGGAGAGATATAAATACTCACTCCCACCTCCCAGCTCCTGCTCATTTGTGACTGTGAGGAGTAATGATCCACAAGTCTGCCTGAAGATGCCCGGTGGCCACAAACACAAAAACATGAGGCAACACTGCAGAACCTGCTTTCACAAGTAAGCCAAGAATTCATGAACATGTATTTGGTTGCAAATATTTCTCATTATTATGTTCATTCCCCCCAATTTGACAAACCCTTTGCCTGTGTAAAAGTAATAGTCAAGCATGCATTTTCTGTCAGCAATTCCTTTTCCTCGACTGTGTACAAAACACCTACAATGAGGAATGACACTTTTTAAGCACTTGCCATCCCTCGCCTTAGTCTAAAAAGAGATGGATAGGCCACAATGACAATGCATTTTTTTTTTTATTCTTCGTTTGTTTTTTCTTTTATTGTTCCATCTTATTGTTGTACTTCTTCTCTTTTAGTAGCTGTTGTCTTTGGACTTTCTTTTATTTTGACTGTAAACCACTGTGTAACTGTTTTGAAAAGTGCTATATAAATAAATCTGATTATATTACAGTATTCTTATTGTCGTTCAAGATTTGTGATTAGATGCTGCAGAAGAAATTGCTCCCCCGGTGCCATTTATGAATGACTCACTAATGACTAGAATTTAAAGACTAGCGATTGAGAAAAACAGCTTCAGTTCAATTCTTCCCCCTGCTGCCCCGTCGCTGCTCCACCCCCTCTGCCGATCTGGGGAGAGCCGTAGACTAGCACCACGCTTCCACCGACACATGCGCATTTGCCAGCTGCTTATTTTCACCTGAGCTTCACCGGCAGGACGTAGCACGTGGGAGGATCACGCCATTCAATAAAAAGTAGTTTGTGTGCACATCCAAGCTGCTTTGAGGCCAGGTGCTGGATACAAATAAACGGATGCAAAATTGATATTGTGATATTTTAAGACAATAAAGTCCCCTAGCTTTTTAAACACTAATGATGTCGGCAATCAGTTCATGAAAATGTGAGTCAAATTCTCTGTTGTCTCCTGACCTTGAAGAACACGTTGGTATCAGGTGAGCTTCTGGGAATAGATTTTAGAGAACGATGTTAAACTGGCCTGCCTCGCTGCCCTGGAGGGAGGTGTGGTCCCTTCCTGTTATCCAGAGGAAGGCAACAGCGGGACTCAATTGTGTTTATTATCCCTTTCCATAGAAACATCTCACGTCCTGCTTGCTGTGTGGCCTGACCTCTATTCCATCACTTAAAGGAACACTCTGCCCATTTTCAACCAGCTTTGTATCATTAGAACATCAGTAGTATATCAGAAAACTGTCAACTGTTTTGAAGTCTGTCATTTAATTTGACAGTTATTGAGTGTTAAAGTGTGGACCAGTGACATCACTGGTCCACACTAACTCAAATTAATAACTCATTAACTCAAATCAACTCTCAATAACTGTCAAACTAGATGAATGATGAATAGTTTTGACAGTTATTGAGAGTTGATTTGAGTTAATGAGTTATTAATTTGAGTTAGTGTGGACCAGTGATGTCACTGGTCCACACTTTAACACTCAATAACTGTCAAATTAAATGACAGACTTCAAAACCGTTTACAGTTTTCTGATATGCTACTGATGTTCTAATGATACAAAGCTGGTTGAAAATGGGCGGAGTGTTCCTTTAACTGCAGATGATAAGATGCAGGAGACTCCAGCGTAAGGTGACCAGACATCCCCGATTTTCGGGGACAGTCCCCGTTTTTGGTGACCTGTGCCCGGCTGGAGCTGTCCTCCCCGATTTTCTACTGGCGTCTGCGGGCTCATTCTTAAATCTAGACTGAAGATACTTACAGGGTATGACACTGTAAAACTACAGCATCACATTGGGACCAACAATGCCATGCTACCTTGCAGGGTAGGAAGGGGTTAAATAATGCATTTTGAAAAACCGGCATGGTCAATTTCAAAGGGGACCCTTGACCGCTCTCACCTCAAGATATCTGAGTGAGAATGGATTCTATGAGTGCCCACGAGTCTCCCCTTTACAGACGTGCCCACTGGTCAACCACTCAAGCAGAAAGGTTGCAGGAGGCTTACGGGCAGGTTAAAAGCATATCACAGCATCACGTCTATGTAGCCCATTGATCCAGACATCCAACAAGTGTTTACATGTTCCGCTGCAGCTCTTTCAGGAGATATTGAACAATGAAAAAGCACTTATATAGGACGACACTGAAAATACTTGTTGAGATCTGAGGCTTTTCATTAAGCATTCGGCGCTGTAGGTTTGGACGGCCAGGCCTAATGCCGCTGGAGAACACAGTGACATTTTGTAAAGGGTCACAGTGAATGAAGGTGTGTGTGTGTGTGTGTGTGTGTGTGTGTGTGTGTGTGTGTGTGTGTGTGTGTGTGTGTGTGTGTGGGGGGTGGGGGGGGGGGGGGGGGGCCTCTTTGTGAAACCGACACTGTTTATTACAGTACAACAGCCATGGACAAAATAAATGAAACCGGAATCATCCCCCTTTTTTATTTCATAGGGAATAAGGGAATAACATTGGATATTTTAATGATATATTGATTGCCGGACTGGAAATTGTCCCCGATTTTAATTTGAGAAATCTGGTCACCGTCCAGTGGACTTATTCATGTACGACCAATCGAAGGGCACAGGTCACAGGTCAATCATGTTGACGGCATGTGTCAGTTGTTCGATGAAACTGTATCCAAACTTTATTGGTGAAGTTTGCTTATCCATATTCAAGTCATCATGGTGGCCTTAAATATCCAGCACTTATTGATAACTGTGAAATTCAGCAAAGCAGAGCTGTATTTTTGGAAAAAGGAAAGGAGCTAGCAATGATGCTCAAATGCTGAAACACTCAAATCTGCAAACAGGAAGGATTTCATAAAAGTGGTCCATGATCAAAGTGTTGTCTGGGGAGGCATGAAATTGGATGTAAGAATGTTTTGGGGGAAGTATTCCAGTGTGGAGTGCACATCTTAAACGTCTCGAGTGCTGCTGGGTAACGTAACTCTGTACACACACACACCTTGGGATAATCACCACACAGACCATTGCACATTCAATACCACTCTCTACTGAACTGTAGGGTTCATTCTGCAAAGGTCAATGGTGTAGGGTTTGCTAAGGCTATTAGATATCTGCAAGCTAAACCAATCAATGTTCAACCTTATCAGAGGGCCAATCACGTTGAGAAGGAAATGAAATGTAGGAAAAGAAAGGGAGAGTGACGAAAATAGATTTAAGGTTAGAGCCTTGAAACACAAAATATTAGTAACAACTTTCTATAGTAATCTCGACTTTTGCCTCCATGTCTCACTTGTCGAAGGGCTTAAAATCCTTATGTGTTTGCTACATGGGGGGGGGGGGACTTGCACTCTTTTTTATATGTCTTTGGCTTTTTTGAGTGCGTCTAGTTCATTTCCTGATCTTTGTACCCTGTGATTTTAGTATTGAATCGAATGTTTACCAAAATGTTAGCCAAAGAACATCACAAATTCTCTATCGGAGGCTGTTTTCCCACCACGTTATGAACTGTTAATTTATTACTGAACTGAGAGAAGCCAATTCTAGTAAAGTAAGCAATTGACTTTGCACCTATTGTGAAGTACGAGTATAAGGTGAAGTACTAGTATAGTGAGGATGGAAAGATAAGACTTAAAGACAAATTACTTTTTAACCCATGCAGCATTTGATGCATGGGTGCAGCATTTGTGTGTGTATCCCTTTAAGAGCGCGAACCGCATTAACACGGTTCACGGTCTTAAAGGGATACACACACAAATGAGGGATATACACACAAATGCTGCATCAGGTATCAATGGGTTAAGATGGACGTTTTTGCACTGCATGCCTGTAGACACTGAATCTGTGATCTGCCATCAGCAAACGTGTCAAAACATATTCACACTCCATCTGTTCATATTTTCACAAGTGCAAGGAAAGAGAGGGGGGGTAGTTGCCACACTACACTTATTTCTCTTCTTCTTCTTCTGCTGTGTTTTATGGCAGTTGGCATCCTTTATGTTGCATTACTGCTAGGGATGGGCATTTTTGTAGCAAAAACACTAGTCGACTTTTCGTCGACTAGACTTTTTTTGCGAGTCAGGTTTTACACGGTCTCCCCTGATTCTAAGTATAGTTTAATCGCTTGGTTTGACCAAGTAAAACAATTTGTAGAAGCCTTTTACACAAGGTCTATATGGTCAAATGAATGGCGGATGAAATCCCATGGAGAGGGAGAGGGCGTGACTTTGGCGTTCTATTGACGTTCACAGACCTAAGCCAGACTACGTTAGCCACGTTAGCATTGTTAGCGTCCTTGCGTGAGTGAGTGCGCAGCAACTACGGCAACGTCACATGGACAAACTTGCTGCTCTTAACCCATTGATACCTGATGCAGCATTTGTGTGTGTATCCCTTTAAGACCGCGAAAGGAAGACCTACTAGGAAAAGGAGTTAGACATTATATCGAAATATCGAAATATTCAATATAGCGCAATATTCAATATATCGCAATATCTGCGATATCGCAATATCGCAATACTATCGTATCGTGACTCAAGTATCGTTTTAGTATTGTATCGTGGGCATCTGGTGATTCCCACCCCTACTAGTCACATTTTTGAGGAGCTGCATGTGCTTGCAGGCTCGCCAGCCGCGGCGCACCCCTCAGCGCAGCACCCCTCAGCGCAGCACCCCTCAGCGCATTCGGCGAGGGCTTTGACGCGCACAACCATGTAAAGGCTTTAAGTCAAATTCCTTGTTTGTACTCTAATGACTAAGTGAATCTTAAATCTTAACTTTTTTGAATTTTTTTAGGTGTCACTTATTTTTCAAATAGCCCTGTGGATAATATAATATTAATTTTGGAACACAACTCTTCAATTATTCAGGATCACTTCACAGGTGGGATTCCGCATGTATTTTGAAGTGGAATTTAGTGGGAGGATTAAACTCAGTGAGTGGGCTTAGCTCGTAAAACAAGACAATTCTGGCAGAAATCTTTATGCCTATGCAATATTCATTTCATCACACAGTACAGTACTACTTGTTGACTCAGGTTGCAGAACGTTCCTAGAGAGAGCATCTGGCCCAGACTCAGAGCAATATGCCAAAACCTTTCTACTGGGTCACATCATGAAACCCAGAAAATGAGCTGCGATCATCAGGGTGAAATTACAACAATGTGTGCATGAAAGCCAAACCCTGCCTGATGGGGCAAATATTCAAATTCCCGTTCGTATTCCCGGCAGGGGGCAATGTCATGATCTGCTGTATAGAGCAGTTGGCTTATACATGATGATGACACTTTTGTACCCTTTGGAACGCTCACCCAAAATTTGCCATCAAGTTAATTTTCCACCACAGGAGCTAAAATTACACTCCACACACCCACCCACAGGCATGCATGTAAACTGGCTTCATGTCCCCCATGTGTGTGTGTGTGTGTGTGTGTGTGTGTGTGTGTGTGTGTGTGTGTGTGTGTGTGTGTGTGTGTGTGTGTGTGTGTGTGTGTGTGTGTGTGTGTGTGTGTGTGTGTGTGTGTGTGTGTGTGTGTGTGTGTGTGTGTGTGTGTGTGTGTATATATACCGTAAAACTGCCAAAAAGGGCCCGGGCGTTTATTATGCAGAATCGAGTTTGACCCCAGGCGGTTAAAGGAGACCAGGCGGCAATTGGGGGGAGGGCCCCTATTAGAAGTTTTACGGTATATATATATATATATATATATTAGAGATGCACCGATCGATCGGCACGTGACCGGAAATGGCCAATTTTCAGCTGATTGGCCGTGACCGGTGACCTGCGCCGGTCAGTCTACATAGCCGATTCTGTGTGCCGGTTGGCTCCGCCCCTTTTTCACGTGATGTGCGCTAGGGATGGGCATCGAATTTCGAATTTTCGAATAATCGTTGTTATTATCAAGGTCGACTTTTATTATGGAAAATCGAAATTCGAAAAAAAAAAAAAAAAAAAAAAAAATTTTTTAGTGAAATGTTGCATTGTCTCCCCTGATTCTAAGTATAGTCGAATCGCTTGGTTTGAGCAAGTAAAACAATTTGTATAACCATTTTAAGCAAGGTTTCTGGAAAAATGAATGGCAGATGAAATCCCATGAAGAGGGAGAGGGGGTGACTTTGGCACCCCTTTGGCACTCAGACCTGAGCCTACTAAATATTTAATGAACCACTCATGATTGTCAAAACAGTTTTTTATTTTCGAAAATGTCAATGTAAAAAAAATTAAAAAAATTAAAAAAATTTTTTTTTTTTTTTTTTTTTTACATTTTTTTTTTTAATGTTCGAATTTCGAATAAAAGTCGACTTTGGCCAGCGAATTTCGAATAGTGTTTTTGCTAGAAATGCCCATCCCTAATGTGCGCGCACAACCACAGCACCGAGACAGGCAGCCACCACACCACACCACACACGCCAGCATACCTTCCTCGTTGTGACATTTTTTCACCGTCAGTGAGGAAGACAAAGCTCGCAGCATTTGCACCATAAAGCACTGTCCAGAGTCAGCCGACACAGATTTCAGTACAGTCCAAATCAGAGGAGGACAAGAACAAAGAGGATTGATCGTTCTCTACCTGTTCATTCCATGTAAAGTATTGACAGCACTCTCTGCCTGCCGTAGGGGTAATACACTCCAAAAGGAAGGACAAATGTCATTTTGGTGCGCCGAGTCTTGGTAAAACTGTCCAGCAATGCTAGCTAGATAATCCACTTCCCACATGGTGAAACTGAGCCAAGATGATCACTTATTCGTCTGGCCCACTTACAGCTGATCCATCTCACTATCAACAATAGGAGTTATGGTCGGAAATTCGAGGTTATGGAGAGACCTCAACATGTAGAACGATTTAAAAGAGTTGTTAATGACAGATGGGATTACTGCGAGTTCGCCTGAGGGGGTCCTTATCTGGTTAATTTGCTGGGATGTTGACTGGCTCTTAATTTGGTGTGCCAAGAGATGTCCTATACCTTCTCACCGTGCTCATAAAGAAATCTGCGTGAACGTAAGAGTAACCTTTCGGTCTCTCTTGTGTTGAAAGTAAGTTGTAATTCATCTGGAGATTTTGCCTTTCTTTATCTAATTCAGGGGATGGGGACACTGACAACTTTACTGTCCAATTCTGTTATACTCTCCCTAAGATGTCCCTGTTTTTGTTTTCTTCATTTATTTAGCCGATTGCAGAATAAGAAATAATCTCTCCTCGGACTGTCACCTTTAAATTCTCACACAGTGGGGATATAAGATCAGAGCGATTTGTTCTAAGGAAATCATCAATCACTTTAGAAATTGTTTGACAAAATCCCTCGTCACTTAGCAGTGTGCAATTCAATTCAATCTCAAAAGCACAAATGCTGATGCACATTTAATGTCATGTTTTCTGTGTTTGGTTATGTTCAGACAGTACTACTTCCTGGATAGTACTTTTCTAAAGCGTGGGACTAAACGTCTATTTTGTTTCCAGCTTTAAATAAAATATATCTATATCAGCCACCTATCGTTAATCGGTGAATTTTCCCCACTAAAAATCTGTATCTCAAAAATCCCATAGATAGAGTCGGGGAGAAACGTTACTTCCAGTATCGTTGTGTTAGTAGGACGAATAGTAAGACGGTGGGGGGAAACCCGCCATATATCTCAATGTGCTGACTCATCAGCAGAAGGTGCTGTGGCTCTACACTACAGGATTGGGGATTCAAGAGAGGGTACATGGACGTCTGTTCAGATGTGCGTTTACTGCAGGGGTTGAATCCCCGATCCTGTCTGCCTGGGCTGGGCTAGCAGCTAAATGCTAACTCTGCTGAATGGGGAGAATGGGAGGATGTCCCCCATGCTGACCCATTGACCATGCGTCTACGACGGGCAGCTTTAGCTCAGGAGGTAGAGCGGGTCGGCCAATGACGCAAGGGTTGGCGGTTCGATCCCCGCTCCCTCCCAGCTGCTGTCGTTGTGTCCTTGGGCAAGACACTTAACCCTCCTTGCCTCGTATGATTGGTATGAATGTAGACATGAATGATGGTGGTCGGAGGGGCCGTTGAGCGCCGATGTGTGGCTGCCACGCTTTCGAGCCACCGGTACGAATGGTGTGAACGAATAATGATTCTGTGAAGCGCTTTGAGCACTTGGAAAGGCGCTATATAAATCCAATCATTATTATTATTATTATTATTATTATTATTACGACGAGACACCGCCTGTATGTTTCGGTCGGGCTCTAGTGCCACCTCTGCCTCATTTTGAGCCAGGAAAAACCCTGGATATATACAACCAAATATTAAATTGAGAGATTATTTATTCTAACAACACCATTTTCAGAGTGTGCATTACTAATAATCCTGGACTCAAAGTCCTCTCTATAAGTCCATGTCGTTGTTACAAGAACTATGTTTTATGCGCTGCTGCTTTGTGAGCGTCCCTCACAGCTCGTCATTTCCATATCATAAAAACATGGTGTTTACATTATGAACACAGTATCCCATCTCGCACAGCTAGCAGACGATTTATTTCACACTCAGCAAAGATGTCTGCTCGACTGCCTGCTTCGGCTCTAATGCTGACAAATCACACTACTGTCTTGTCAAGGTGGTTTATTTATGGTCAATGTACAGTAGCTGTTGTGAGCACATCTCAATGACTTGACGTTTTAACCCTCCTCCAACATCTTGCATTTCAGTTTTCCTATTCATTCTGTCACTACTTCCTAGAGGGTAGCTACTGTGTGTGCAACATGCGCATAACTAGTTTTGGACCACGGTTGAACTTGTCTGTAAAGAACAAGGAACAATGGATTTTGCTATACTATCCCTTACACAAAAAAAATATGATTCTCTTCCTTTCTCTTTCATGCTGCTTGCTCTCTTAGCACTCACCTGGGTGATGCGCGTGCACGGCAGCCAGTTGGCAGCTCACCACACATCGGCCTATCACGGTGGAGAGTTGAGGACTGACTGAGCCAATTAAGTAATGAGGTACAAGTGAACATTTAGCACAATGTGTAGAAAATACAGAGATATACTGTATATCATGTATCGCAATTCAGCCTAAAAATAGCAAGATTTGATTTTGGTCCATATCGCCCAAAGCCCTAGAGTCAGGACCTCGGTTTAACGTCTCATCCGAAGCAGGGTGCTCACTCACAGGACAGAGTCCCTGTCTCTGCCCTGGGGCATTGGGGAGATTATTCATGAGACCAGAGGGAATAGCACCTCCTACTGGTCCTCAAACACCACTTCCAGCAGCACTCTCCCATCCCATTTTTTATGTTAAAATCGACGCACCAGAGACGCCTTATTTTATGTACAATTCCTTTCCCCACATATGGAGTTTCTCTCATTCTTTGCTATACTTCCTACTCATTCCATGCTATTGAATTATTTTCTATTGTATATGAATGCAAAATGAAAAGAAATCCGCATTGGAGAAAGCTAAATGGGTGTGAATGTCCGCATCAATGCCAGGCACAGACAGAAGCGGGGTGAATTCCCAACCATTTACTGTATTTTCTTTCGCACGGCCTTGACAATAGAAGAGGCGGAGACACACCCCTTGCTCTACCTTGAACCTTCCACCCACCGCTCTGCACAACGTTTATTCAATCAAAGATGGACGCTTTATTAAATGAGAAAATATTGAAATGCAGGCGTTTCTCTCCAGTTGAGTTTGTTCTCACCCTCCTCTGCTCTTAAATTGATTTCACGCTCTGTGGCTATCTGCATGGCAAATAATGTGCTGCATTATTAACTGGGAGAAGGGGAGGGGGGAAATCACAGGAGGCTCCGACTAACAATCTGAACCCCAGATAAATGTTGCCAGTCTGTCATCCTTCCAAATATCAAGTGGAAATTCAGTCCAAATTGCCATACTTATTTTTGGTCTTTTGGTTTTTGGTCTCTTCTCCTAAGGACAAAGCATTTGAGCAAGGCTTGTTGTTTATGGGGGAAAGCCTCTGTGTTGATGAGCATGTATTTATTTATTGTGGTGCCAAGGTTGCCAACCTCCTCTGCTCTCATCAGGGGGAAATTGATTGCAGTTTTCTCATTGAAGACCCAGCTGGGGAATGTCACTGGGTCTCGGGCGTGACCAGGAGACAGACACTCATTGTTTAACAGGTAGATTGCATAGAGGCCTACACAAGACGGTGTAAAAGGGTTTTTCCTCTCCTTTTTTTTCTCTTTCCTCTTTTTTATCAGGCGGTTTTTGTTTCATTAGGTTATTTTTTTCTTTCTTTTTTTAACCACTATCCGTTCATTGCTGGCCTTAAGGCAGCAAAAACCGCACATTGTCACATTGAACTCAAACGAAATAAATATGGAATGATACACTTAAGCTTCCTTTAGAAAAAGAAATAGCAAGTATTTAGGAGGCTTAAATTGTATCCATCTTGCCATGCACAAAGAATATAGCTTTTATTTAAACACCGCTGACTTTTGTTTATGTAGCGCTTTGTGGGATTGAAGATATTTTTCACTCTGCAATTTGTGTAAACGTTCTGTACCAGATCTGCCACAATACGAAGGATAGGTTTACAGGTGTTTTTGAGGCTGTAAAATGGTTTGTAGTAACTGGGTTAAATTGAATATACAAAATTTAGATGATCACATGAATTCCGAAAGGTAACACAAATATTTAAGATGTCGGTCAAATGTGGAGAAACCCTGGACAGATACTGTTTGTACGTACGTTTTGTTCATACGGTATACCGATGGAGTGGTGCAGCCAGGCACGGTTTGAAAGTACCAAAAGTGACAAAACCAGAACCTATCAGAAGAAAAGACATTTACCAATGTTATTTGTGTTTGTGATGGCACAGTACTCCTGCACCAGAGAACCATTACAGTAGTAAGCTGTCTGAAAGGCTCAAAACATGACAACTTGAAAATACTTTGTCAGATCCTTCACTAACCCACAATCACAAGTGGGATCCTTTGACGATGGAAGAAAAGCAAATACCTTAGTTTAGGTTGTACTAAATTTATCAGATCAGAATCAGAATCAGAATCAGAATCAGAATCAGAATCAGAATCAGAAAGACTTTAATGATCCCCGGGGGGAAATTGGGACAAGTTACAGTAGCTCGCTCACAGAACACACATAGCATGAAGTAAACAATAGTAAATGCAA
This sequence comes from Poromitra crassiceps, assembly GCF_964638095.1. Classification (NCBI taxonomy): domain Eukaryota; kingdom Metazoa; phylum Chordata; class Actinopteri; order Beryciformes; family Melamphaidae; genus Poromitra; species Poromitra crassiceps. The sequence goes on from NC_139652.1 coordinate 8,150,204, forward strand.
AATGAGCAGAATAAGAAGAATAAGAACACAACATAGCATAGAATAAACAGTAGTAAATATATATATAGAATACGTCTATGTGAGCAAAATACGTAGAGTAAGTATACATTACGTGCAATTATCTTTATTGCACACCGGACTTATATTAAGTCGGCTTGCCCTATACGTTACACGTGGCTCAGCCAGGCACAGTTAACCTATCGGCTGGCTCAGTCTCAGGGAGACTGACCGTCTCCGAGGTGCTCTTTTAAGAGAGGCATTAAATAGACCAATGGCCACAGGCAGGGATGATTTCCTGTGCCTCTCCGTATTGCATCTAGGTGGAATCAGTCTCTCACTGAACGTACTCCTGTGTTTGACTAGCACGTCGTGGAGTGGGTGCGAGTCATTGTTCATGATGGAGCGTAGCCTGGACAACGTTCTCTTCTCTGACACCGCAGTCAGAGAGCCCAGATCCAGCCCCACAATGTCCCTGGCCTTACGGATCAGTTTGTTGAGTCTGTTGGCGTCCGCTGCCTTCAGCCTGCTGCCCCAGCACACAATGGCATACAGGAAGGCACTAGGCACTACCGACTCATAGAACATCCTCAGCATGGTCCGGCAGACGTTGAAGGACCTCAGTCGTCAAGCTCAACGCATATCGGCAAATCTTGATCAACCAATGCATTTTACACCTCGCTGAGCTACTGTATCTCGTAGCGCTCAGACTAACAGATCCGTTCGGCAAACAGTTGCGTGAACACCAGCGACGAAAGCCTCAAATGATGTTTCACTTGCATAATAAGTTGTTGTTTGCTATGTGTTTATCTTTCTGTGGGTTTTATGTAATCCAAACGGATAATGTTGTGTACAGATGGTGATGATGATAAACATGTTGGGGGGTGGTTCTGATTAAATTAAGTATTTCATTCATGACAACTACTGTGCGGCTGTGTGCTTAAAAAAAAGACAAGACAATAGTAACCACAGACTTCAACAAACTTTGTAGGCTACGTCTCTTACATAATCAGATATAGTCCACATGTTGTGCCTCAATGTCCTATTAGCATAATTATGAATTCATTATTAATTAGCAAATGATGCTTGGGGCCAGATGTATAAAACTTGAATGTTTCAAGACTGCGGGGGAAAAGTCCATAGTTAGTGTTAGAAGAATGTTTCAAACATTTTATATAAGAAAATCAAGGCATGAATTATAATATGTAACATATTTGCTGGAGTGGGAGACATTTCACACTACTGTTGATGCCCAGCATGATGATGGGGACACTGGGAAACGTGAGTTTGTTTATTTGCTGTGTCGTATGAGACGTATTAGACGTGTGATAGGGCTGGGTAACATTTTCCTTGATAGAAAAATTAAACTGAGATGGAGAGAGAAGAAGCCGTCACACCACCTGCTAACTAAGCTGTCGCAAACTGTTTTAACCTACGTAACTAGCAGATCTGAAAAGTGTGTAAACAACTGTGGGGTGGGGTTAGCGAGAAAGTTGCTAAAATAAGGAGAGCCAGTGTCGGTGCCACGAGCGGGCACTAGGGGGCAGTAACCCTTCTCAGAATTTGATGATTTTGCAACACTTATTACTAGGCTAATTGTAATCAGTCCCAGATCAGTCCATGTAATGCTATTGGATAGTAAAATATGGATCTTAGGTGTTTACATAGATAGTAAAAGAGGCGTTTACACATCTCTTCTCACGTAACCTTGCGTCGCTAGTCTCTCAAGCCAGACTTTCTCTTCTACATCATATACAGTCTGTACTTCACGCCAACAGAGCCTGGTCAACGGAAGTTGGGGGGGAAAAACGCTTCAGACTGGAGGAAGTTCGAACCGATGCAGGTGATTGGAGAAACACGAGTTGGGCGGGACATCCGCTCATATTTCTCCAATCAAGCTCCCGCGGATGAGGACACCAACAATGCATACTTCGGAGGGCAGTGTGGGAAAGACTGAGGACTGCTGTCCTTTTCGTTATTTAAAAAAAGACTGAGGCGCCATTTCTTCCTATTAGAAGCCACTGTACCATCAAAATGATTAAAAAGCTGTTCTATTAAGGCAAAGGAGTTACTTAATGGGGCTTTAAGAGCGAGCGTCGATTTGCGAAAACGCCGGGCCAATGCTGATTTGCCCCTTATCAGGGGGCGGGGGGGGGGCTTGTTGCTGAGCTCCAAAAACTGCTCGTCGAGGGCTTGGGAGTGTCTAGTGTGAACGGGGCATTAGTCTCTCCTGTCCATCTTTGATGCACTGCTGGCTTGGGATCATTTCTCAAACCACCGTGAACAGAGAGCAGTAACGAGAGGCGTGACAACATCGGCCCATACATTGGGGGATCTGAAGAGGATCTGGTCAGCAGAGGCAAAAAAAAAAAAAAAAAAAAATCTGGCTCGCGATGACACAGAAAGTCCATTTTAATCGAATAGAGAGCGTTTGAGCTGTGAATTAGCGTGCGTATGCAGCGGAGGAGTAATCCTCAGCCTGGCATGAGCTGGCACACTTGAGTCCTCCTACGCTACAGGGTGACACACACACACACACACACACACACACACACACACACACTTCCCTCGGTAAGTTCTCTCCCAGTTCTTGGCGTGTGCGTGATACATTAGACTGTAAACAGTATTTGGAGTACCCACTGTGTCCGGTCAGATGCTGAAAAGTGCTTTGCTGCATTGGTCTTGCCAGCAGGGGCCATGTGTCATCTTCATGGTCTGAAGCTACATTAGAATAAGATAGTTCTTCATGGCCCATTTGCGTGTAAATCCGCCCTGCCTGGTGCAGTGAACCCACTTGACATCCGGTGCCTTGCTGCTTAAAGGCGTTTCTAACAGTGATGGAGAGCGTGTGTAAAGCTAGCTGGCCTCCAGTCACTGGCTCACATTCCACTTGCCACACTACCACTAGCACTATACCAAGCAGGGATGCTTACCTTAAAGGAACACTCTGCCCATTTTCAACCAGCTTTGTATCATTAGAACATCAGTAGTATATCAGAAAACTGTAAACTGTTTTGAAGTCTGTCATTTAATTTGACAGTTATTGAGTGTTAAAGTGTGGACCAGTGACATCACTGGTCCACACTAACTCAAATTAATAACTCATTAACTCAAATCAACTCTCAATAACTGTCAAACTAGATGAATGATGAATAGTTTGACAGTTATTGAGAGTTGATTTGAGTTAATGAGTTATTAATTTGAGTTAGTGTGGACCAGTGATGTCACTGGTCCACACTTTAACACTCAATAACTGTCAAGTGATGTCACTGGTCCACACTTTAACACTCAATAACTGTCAAATTAAATGACAGACTTCAAAACAGTTTACAGTTTTCTGATATACTACTGATGTTCTAATGATACAAAGCTGGTTGAAAATGGGCAGAGTGTTCCTTTAAGATACAATTCAATACGTGATTATGGGGTTTGCGATTCGATACAATGTAATGAATAAAACCTCACTAACAACAAAGTATGATTGTGCAGAATTATGTTTATTTCTGTAACATTCTAACGATGGCATTGGCTTGCTAGAATGTAAACAACAAATAAAAAAATGCCATTCTAAAAAGTGCAAATCGTATAATTTGGATGGAGAGCTTGTAAAATTGTGATGGGCAAGACGTCTCATTTGTGATTACGACAGCAGAATAAAATGTTGCTAATATAAGTATTTCTGCCCTACGATACAAATTGACATATCTTTGTATTGCAGAACATTTCATTTAAATATATTGCCCGATCCCTACTAGCATCAGCAAAACGTTATGCTGTATTGTTTCAGTTTACCTACTTGCTAAATCGAGTGAGTGGAATTCCAAATAATTTCCCGTTGTGAGCGACCTGCTCTGTATGGGATTCAAGAGGTTAAGGGGGTAGGAGACACTGTAGGCTGAGGGCAGATTCAGAGAGTACAGATTGGGGATTTGAAGCATTCAATTGGGGGTCAGTGAGTGGGTCTCCAGGGCCAGCTACTGCTCTGTCGGATCAGAGCCCACATTTCTGCTGATCTCTGATCTGATGTCCTATACAGACTTTGTCAAACACGCCATCCCAGGAGACAAAGACAAAAGGAAAGGGGGAGTGGAGACTGTACATTCTGTAAAATCCTGTAAATTCATGTAAATTCATCGCCTATTTAAAAGCCTATTTAACTCTGACTGTAGATTTTATGTAAATTCATGTTAACTCATATTTAACTTGGACTGTAAATTCATGTAAATCCACTTCCTATTTAAAGCCTATTCAACTCTGACTGTAAACCTCATGTAAATTCAACGTAACATATTTAATATCCACGGAACACTCCCACCACTCGTGTACATATTGTATAGCTATATTTGATTTAATTGGATTTGATTGCACTTGCAACGTTGTGTTTGTCTATTATATTCCTACTTCTTACAGTATCTCTGTATATTGACCTGACTGCCACGCTGCATACAGACACTAAGACAAATTCCTCATTATGTAACTTGCTGCATACTGTGGCAATAAAAGTGATTTCTGAGAACAGGTAGGAATGAAGCACTTTTTTGTTTTCCCCTTATTGTGTAAAGATTGTTACAACTGGAGTTACAATATTTTCATGTAAGCAACCTACAACATGTCCTCTGGCAATACCAACCGTACTTTAGTTCTTTCTGGCATGTACTTCTCATCCCTTCCATCATTTAGCCATCCAAGTAAGTATAAGTATTATGAAATACATTTTATTATGGTATATGTTGCAAATGCATATAATTAGAGTTTGCATTTATGATCTATTTTGCGAACAGTCATCATCATTGGTGACATCATCTAACAGGACTATAGAGCCACTGCATGTAATAGGCCACGCCCATCACGGGGGAAACGCTCCGTTCATTTCCACACACCAGCGTCATTTTCCTTAAACATAGCTAAAAGCTGTTGTGTGGTGGGGCTGCGCACACAACAAATGTAAAAAATCGCCAGTTAAAGTTTTTTGTACTCCTGAGCAAAACAAGGAAGCCATTGAGAATTGGCGAGAAGAAAAATGTGGATCTAGCTGTCAAGGAAGTAAGTTGGAGTGTTCATCTTCCGTATATACAATCTTTTGTGCAACACGCAACCATGCACGTGACATAGGAGAACGCCAGGATTGGAGGGGGGCTTTCTGTTTTCCCCCATCTTGGGCGTGGCTTCTGAATGATGACGCGTTACGCAGTGTCTCTATAGTCACGGAGGACTCATTCTGATTCTGAAGCGGCCAAAACACTTAAACCACTTGGATAGCAGTTAGGAATAGAAAGGCAGTTTGATGTGGGGGGGAGGGGCAGAGGGACGGGGGTTGTTAATAATCTGTAATGGTATTATTGGGTGGAATATTATTAAGTAACCACGAAAAATAGCTCTTCCAGAAAGCTCATTTAATGTGATAGTAACGTGTTTTGTTTTTCGGCCATGTATTGCTAAATTGGTGCATATTTTATCATAAGCATTGACAAACCAGTTCAAAATGTCATATTTCATTTCATTGTCACTTTCATTCCATGTACTGTTAGTCAGGATAGCCTATGCTAAAGGCAACCTGACATACAGTACAGGTACCACACTTACGGAAGGGGACATAGAATATAGGACAGAATAAATAACAGGTGGCATGTCATTGCAATTGTGTTAGGTTTGATAAACAGACATAACCTGCAATAACTCAGCATAACTGAGCATTTGTCTCTCTGCCTGTCTAATGCTAGACAGCTGGAGCTAGCAGAGCTTCAAGGACGCTAAAGAGAGTGTCGGACTCGGAAGAAAACAAATGTGGGGGGGGGCTTATCAGACAGATGTGTTTCTGACATGAAACAAAGCAACCCTGTTTTCCCAAGGTTTGAGAAGAGAGGAGAGAAGAGGAGAGAAGAGAGAAGAGAAGAGAGGAGAGGAGAGAGGAGAAGAGAGAAGAGAAGAGAAGAGAGAAGAGAAGAGAAGAGAGGAGAAGAGAGGAGAAGAGAAGAGAGGAGATCCTCAAATAGGCCTTAATATGGAAATGAATAATGCTTTAACAATGGCCTATGTAGCCTAAATCTTAAACTCATCCATCTTCTGTTTCATGAGGGAATGGTTTTTGCCACATCTGATTTCACATCTCATCCACCATTTCATAGAAATTAGTGACAGAGAAGGTGTCTCAGATCACCAGGGAGGGGGAGCAGCACACACCTTTGCACTCACATTTCAAAGTGGTGCCACTTGCCTCAGGCACATTCATCTTTTCTTACTCCTTGTTGACAAATGAGCAGTAGATCCTACAAAGCAAAACACACAGGAAACGGAAGCGAGGCGAAGCCTCTGGAAGCGCAGGCAGGCAGTTTCATTTTGGCACCCTTGTTAACTCATTCACCGCCAGTTTAGGACTGCCAATATTTAGCACAGGCCAAAGATTTTCATAATTGTTGGTCATCTTTCAAGACCCACAGTAAATTATCTATTAGCACCAGAGTGATTTGCAATACCTCAAAATGAAGATGTACGTCTCTGGGTTCACCAGGAAAAAAAAAGTGAGCTTTTAGCATGTTCTGTACTCTACTTATAGCCATTTATATACACCCTGTTTTCCCCCAAAATGTCTCTCTGAGAAAAGAAATTGCAGAAAATGGCATTTATGTATTTATGCACACAATCTCATGCAGAACTCGCTCTCAATTCTTTTATTTTGAACTGTATTGACATCAGACATGTAAATATTATTCGTTAGGACACAAATGACAAAAAAAAAAATATATATATATATATATATACACATGAAGTGCTTTTTTTTTACATTCAACAATACAGTTTACTCGGTGTGAGTGAGTGTGCAGACAGACAGACAGACAGACAGACAGACAGACACACCGACAGACAGACAGACAGACAGACAGACAGACACACACACACACACACACACACACACACACACACACACACGATCCCCCTTTTAGATTTCTAACCCCACATAGGATAAGCAATAACCACGCCCTGTGGCGCTGGGATTGGCCAGGAGCAACACTGGAGGGCACGCAGCCCAGCGATTACATGAACCAACTGAATAGCTCTTGAGAAAGGACAGCGGGCTGCTCTGACTCCCGCTTCTGCCTTGTGCCTTGCTGTTGTGTGTTTATTTTGCACCCATCCTCGTCCATGTCTCCCTGTCATCTGATCGTTCCCGTTTTCCCCTCGGCTATTCAACACGTCCTCACCGCCCTCGCAAACTGATCGATCATTTCCTCATTCCTCCGATGATCAAACACATCTCTTGATTACTTTCTCCCGGCTGGCACAGAGGAAGGCGACTCCAGCTCGTGCAGCGCGCCGAGGCGCGTTTCAATGGCGTTTCTCCTGTCTGCACAAGGAAGCGTTACCAGTTTTCTGCTTTTCCTCCTGCTCAATTTCAAAACAACAGCTGCGGTATGTGTTTGTTCACGTGTTGTCTTAGATGCTAGGGACCTGATACCATGTCACAGGCTGGGGAAGTGTTTAAACTACGCCCTGCAGTAATAAAAACAAAAACACGTCAAACACGTCATTGGCGGGGAGGGCTATTTCTGATAACACGTCAAAGACGTCATTGGCGGTGAATGAGTTAATAAGAGATCAGGCCGGTCACACCGGTGCAGAGCAAAACAGAGAACCAACTGGTGTGAATGGCCAGGCTCCTGCTCGAGCTGAATTTACGCGCGACACCACTTCCGTTTCCTGTGGAACTGTGGAGCAAAAACAAAAAATAAAGACGGGGGGACAATCGAAAATTAGTTTTTTCCTCCAATGTTTATTTCATTCAAGAACACTCAAGTCATAGAATTAACCATTTATTGCATAAATGAATATAATGCATACAATTATGTTTGGCGTTGAAGGCTCCGCTCTTAGAATTAATTTAATATTTAATTTAATATTTAATTAATTTAATTCTCCCTGAACTCGGCTCAGCAGCATGCTACGCCGAGCAGGGAGAGCAAGCAGAATCCCCCATGGGAATAAAATATTCCAGATACATTTAAACCATAGAAAGTAAAAGAGGGAGCCTAAAAGCAAGACATGGAAACATGTTCATTTTTTGAGCCATGCAGACTCCAGAGCTACAATACATGATAGCATTTGCATTTGATCTAAAAGGTGGAGGTTGGGGTGGAGGTGGCAAAGCGTTGCCAGCAGCCGCACGATCCAGCAAGGATCCAGCAAGGTGGGGAACAGATCAGTGAGTGAGAGGCTGCCCTATTTAAACGGACCGCCTTGTTGTGAGAATGACTGTGATTGGAGAATTGGTTAAACGGTGAACCAAACAGAGGCTGTCAGCTGGTACAGCTGGGGCGTAGACTATGACATCATGTCTTGAATGAACTAACGCAGGCTTCATTTTTTATTTTTGCTCCAACTGAAATGTTTTATCACTCACCATTCAGTAGGTCACAGGTTGGCTTGGTTCCAGCGTTAAAACTTGTTACATAAGGGTTTTTCCGTCTATAGAGAAAATGAATGGCAAACTCACTTCCGGGGCAAAAGATGTCACGTGACTGTTCAGCTCTATTGCCCTCTCCTAACAACTTCTCTCCATGCACTTGAACAAGGCACAAGGCCAGAAACCTCTGGACAGATGCCTACAGAACCTCTGGACAGATGCCTACAGAAACCTCTGGACAGATGCCTACAGAACCTCTGGACAGATGCCTACAGAAACCTCTGGACAGATGCCTACAGAACCTCTGGACAGATGCCTACAGAAACCTCTGGACAGATGCCTACAGAACCTCTGGACAGATTTATGTTTCTACTCAAATGAGTAAGCGCAGGTGACAGCTCTTAGTCATAGTGTGGTCTCACATCAGCCGCATGGCCATCACAGTTGCAATGTTATTCTCTCCACACCCATGTGATAAATATTACTGTTTATAATAATGTTTATACTCTACTCCTACGAATAATAATAATGATCATCATCATCATAATGATATACACAGAGTGAGAGAAACAAAGCACACAACAAAGAATAAGGACAATACCAGATTAACAATTACGTCAAAGCACGGGGTTTTCAGATGTGAAATGTAGCGAGTGCCAGACCTACGAGCATTAAAAGTGATCCAGACCTACGAGCATTAAAAGTGATCCAGACCTAAGAGCATTCAAAGTGATCTAGACCTACGAGCATTCAAAGTGATCCAGTCCTACGAGCATTCAAAGTGATCCAGACCTACGAGCATTAAAGTGATCCAGACCTACGAGCATTAAAAGTGATCCAGACCTACGAGCATTAAAAGTGATCCAGACCTACGAGCATTAAAAGTGATCCAGTCCTACGAGCATTAAAAGTGATCCAGACCTACGAGCATTAAAAGTGATCCAGACCTATGAGCATTAAAGTGATCCAGACCTACGAGCATTAAAAGTGATCCAGTCCTACGAGCATTCAAAGTGATCCAGACCTACGAGCATTAAAAGTGATCTAGACCTACGAGCATTAAAAGTGATCCAGACCTACGAGCATTAAAAGTGATCCAGACCTATGAGCATTAAAGTGATCCAGACCTACGAGCATTAAAAGTGATCTAGACCTACGAGCATTAAAAGTGATCCAGACCTACGAGCATTAAAAGTGATCTAGACCTACGAGCATTAAAAGTGATCCAGACCTACGAGCATTAAAAGTGATCCAGACCTACGAGCATTAAAAGTGATCCAGACCTACGAGCATTAAAAGTGATCCAGACCTATGAGCATTAAAGTGATCCAGACCTACAAGCATTAAAAGTGATCCAGTCCTACGAGCATTAAAAGTGATCCAGACCTACGAGCATTCACGGTGATCCAGTCCTACGAGCATTAAAGTGATCCAGACCTACAAACATTCAAAGTGATCCAGACCTACAAGCATTAAAGTGATCCAGTCCTACGAGCATTAAAGTGATCCAGACCTACAAACATTAAAAGTGATCCAGACCTTCAAGCATTAACACATTGAGTGCCAGCGACGCCATATGGCGTCAAGAGAAATTTACCGTAGACTGCCAGCGACGCCAAATGGCGTCAATAACTCCAAATTCATATTTTGACGGGGGAATGTCGATCTAAGCCTCTTACATCGCCTCTTACAATATGGGAGCTGTTGAATGTGTCTAGCCTATTTTACAGAACCCTTAGGTGGCGACAGTGCCCTCCCGATTAGACAGAGGCCAGGAGAAAAGAGAGAAGAAGTCATGAGGAAACGGAAATCGCCATTGATATGCTTGAAGCATAACGTTACTTGGCTGTGCCTGTGAAAAGCAGTCATCTGCTGCCACGGTTGAGCCCCATCCGTGTCCGCTGCTATGGTCCATCCATATGATTTAGTTGCCGACACGGCGACAGCGGCGTCTTTCTGAGGGGTTACATTGTTCTCGGCTGGGAGCCGAGGACACGCTGTGAAGGAGCGGGGGATGCAGGAGGCAGCGGACTTTTCAGTTCAGAGCAAACAGAGCAAACCGCAGAGCAGAGACACTCGACTCCTCCCATCACGGAGGAGGGGGAGGAGGGGGGTGGGCACGCAGGGCACTAACAGCATACAACCATTGACACACACACACCCAGGCAGCAAGCAGCAGGCTCGAACTCAAAGCAGAATTCATTCTGTCGCCTTTCTAACATAAAGAGGTGATTATCTCAAAAACTAATTTCAGCATGCTCTTTTCGGTCGAAAACACTCTTTTTCAGAGGGGTGTATTTCCAAAATGGAACGGTTTATAAACACCGTTTTTTTTTTTATGAAACAGAAGGGTTCAAAGTTTCATTGAGGCTATTGGTTGTCCATATAAGAGGAACACAAAAAATTATATGGCTATATTAAAATGCATTGCGGCCTATGTGGCACAGTACAGCACCTTTTGCCCAAGGGCCGTGGCACTCAAAGTGTTAAAGTGATCCAGTCCTACAAGCATTAAAAGTGATCCAGACCTACAAGCATGAAAAGTGATCCACACCTACGAGCATTACATTGGCAAAGATAAGCGGAGTGATATACTGTAGGGACTGAACTATGGGATAGCCACTATTAGCTGCTACTCAGAGCTACAAATAGCGTTGTAAGCACACAAACGTGCATTCTGCATTGAAATATCAGCAACACCCTCTCTATTTATCATGTACCCCGGGGCTTGAGTTTCTTCTGCAGCTGTGATGAATCGTTCAGATGGAGGATGCCATATGCTCACTTTGAGATGCTACAATATTGTAGTATTAGACTGTGTTGTCCCAATTGTTAGGCATAGGGATCAGATGGCTGATATAATACTTTGCTGCTGGTGATAGCATTGTTACCCTGTGTTCACACCAAACACGATGCAGATTTCTCAGTGCGATTACGTACCAAGTCAATGCAAAGATGCAAACAGACGCGGTTTTGGCCCGGGCAGTGCGTCTGACGTGCATATTTGCTTGAGTTGAAATTCATGTGACGCTGTGTTGCGAAAGCCAATCAGCGTTTAGATTTAGCGATTTAGATTCAATTTTACCCGTGCGAGTAACGCAACTATACACATGATCATTTGCCCCTAAACAGACAGTAGACAATGGCAGATTACCTGACTACTGTGACGTGACTGAGAAAAAACGGAGAAAATCCTTGACAAGACGCAGACTCCGTGAACACAGCCTGGCTGTAGAAACAGGCCGACACCGTCAGACCTGGCAACGCAGAGAAGAGCGAGTGTGTTCACTCTCTCACAGGCAGAGGTGGAGATGGAGCTGCAATAGTCTCACCTGGTCAGACCCAACGTCTTACGTCAGAACGCTTCCAGCGATGGAGGGTCTGAATCACAAGTCAAATTTCCGCGTTCCGCCGACAGGAATCGTGCGGCGAAATCTGATTGGCTGGGCTGTTACGGGAAGTCCGGCATTCCGTCCGTGGTCGGTCAATTCATATGTCTGTCACGGCTCTTTTTTTTGGGGGCGTTAACCGCTTTTCACAGTTGTGTTCCAGACGTAGGTCATATCGCATCTATGGCTAAGAGCTGCACTTCCTCTTGCACTGTGCAAACTATGCAGGAATCAGCTCTACCTCACCAAATTGAAAAAAATATGCGCAGATTTTGAAAACCTCCCATCAAATGGAAAAACTCCAATACATTATTGGGGAGAGAAAGGAGTGTGTGTGCGCCATTACTGCATCCAAATCTGTCTCAGCCTTTCACTGTCTCAGACATGAGCAGACACACTGGCACTGCCACACATAATAGAAATTGATTGACTTATTTATGTTTTATTTATTGATTTTATTGATTTGTATATTTTGACATATCTATTGTATTTCTCTAAGTTTCATTACTCATTTTTGAATTTGTTGACCTTGCTTTGGCAATATGTACTTTTGTATTTCATGTCCATAAAGCACCTTGAGTTGAATGTGTCTGGAACATACAGCAATCCAGATGTACTGTCTTGCCATTGAAGCGTCGCACAAAAACAAGAATATAGGCACACGCATTCTCTCAAAGCGCTTTGTTCGCCTCCACCTTCTGCTCAGACGTACGTTGAATGCCACATTCCTGACCGGGCGACGTTTTTTATCGCAATCATTGAAGGTTCTTTGGCTCCTGAGAGAAGCCTCGTCAAATGAACACAGTCGCGCCTTTGAATCTGCAGGGCAACAATAACATTTCCAATGCACTCCAATGAAAAAGACCGAAAGAAAATCACAACACAATATTCAATCTGAGCGGTATGTAATGGTCCGAGTTGTGTTCAAATCTATATCTCAACTCGCTGTGGATCGACTCATCAGTGTGAGATTGTATCTGCTGGATGGCGCCGTGCTGCAGCGAAACGGTGGCAACAACGATGGAGCGCCACTATAACGATTGATATTTTGCCGCCTGAAGAGGAGCTTTTATGGAAGAACAGAACAATACCAGATGTTGCTGACTGAGTCAAACTTTACACTAGAGGCTTCTCAACAGATGCATGCGTGTCAGTAGCGTCTAAAAAGGTTGTGGGGGAACATTTCCAATAAAGTTGAATGCAAATGGTCTTAGAGGAGGCCTTTTACCAGACGTTGTTAGAACCCAGGGGGCAGAAGAAACAAGTTCCACCAGAGCCTTTCGTTTTCCCTGTTTTCCCGGTGCTGCTAAGGAGGTGAGCACAGCTGTCTTTCCACTTTACGCTTTCTCTCGACATTACAATATCTAGAGGCTAGCAACTGTCGACTCATCTTTAAATGCAAATTGTAGGAAGTCCCGATATGTAGCCTTAGTAGACTTGTTTATTTTTTAGTGGTATTCAGAGGCATTTACTGGAGGTGAGAAGACAACATTTTATAACTAACGCCAAGAGAGACTGTTTGAGGAAGTTCCGAGTAAGCCAACGGCTCCTTTGCAGACTGAGAAACCGAGTGGAAGGCAAGAAGCATACACTACCGCCAGGGCTTCAAATAATAACAACTTAATAGTGTTGAAAATAAAGTCAGTTTCATAGTTTAATATAAACATTTGCGAGATCTCTCAGAGAGTAATGATTGATCATTTGGCTTGGAAACATATTAATGCAATCAAATGTTATTGTCATTAACATCTGCAGGCACATGGTAATGAAAAGGGACAAGGGCTCCGACACGGCAATAATAACAATAATAATAGGAGAAGACAGTAGTTTCACCAACAACATCAGCATATTTACAGGCTTAGCATTTCTGAGGTCCAGTAGCTTATCTGAGGAAGTGCAAATGCTAAGCACATATTAAGCATTGCGCGGCACATACAGTAGCAGGGGGCTGCAACAATGATGCAAATACATACGTGCAATCAAGTCAATGAGGAGGCAATTAGCCTGGTAAACCAGCCAGTCACGTGAACTCACATTTCATTTTGTTCTACCAGACCGCCTGGCCTCAAGCCCTGGGAGGGGATTTGCAGAAATTGCAAAGCGTACGAGCCAATCGTAGGTGACATCGTAACCGGCCAATCAGGAACGCCACTAGCAAAACAATAATGGCTGGCTTCCTCCTTGCTTGTCCATCACCTCGAGGAGTATCAACGTTCGTCGAGTTTAAGCAGCCATAAAGTGCAGTTATTGCAGAAATAGAGTCAATAACAACAATTAGACAAGTACAGGAGTATCGCCGCAACCGCAGAGTTTCTCAGCGGAAAATATGTTTTTGCCGTTCTCCTGAGTGGATTTGGGTTTGACTGGATCCAATGCTGATTGGCTGAAGGAGTCTTCTGTCAAGGCAAGTACACCCGCTCAACTTCCGCCCACTGCGTGAAAGCTTAGGGTCTGGTAGAACGAGATGAAATGTGAGTTCACGTGACTGGTTGGTTTACCAGGCTAGGAGGCAATAAGAGGGGCTCCGTTTGTAGGGGTGGTGTGTGTGTGTGAGAGTAAGTGTCGTTACACACCAAGAGTGATGCGAATATACAGCACGAAATTGCGATGCGAATTTTGACCCACCTGTCAATCACAGCAACAATGTGGGCATGTGCATTTCTATTCTGCACATTCAGGACAAGATTGTTGGAGGTGCACCAGTATGTCAGGAGCAAGATCTCCTCCCTGTAGGCCGTCTCGTCATCGTTGCTGATTTGGCCAACTACTGTGGTGTCGTCAGCAAACGTTACGCTGAGGTTTGAGTGGTGGATTGGCAGGCAGTCATGGGTAAAAAGGGAGTAGAGGAGGACACAGCCTTGAGGGGCACCTGTGTTGAGGACCAGGATGGAGGAGGTGAGGTTACATAATTACCTAACAGACTGGGCTCTGTTGGTTAGGAAGGCAAGGATCCAGTTACAAAGGGAGGGAGTCCAAGGGCGAGGAGATTGAGAGGGGTGATTAGCTTGGAGGGGATGATGGTGTTAAAAGCAGAGCTTTAGTCTATGAACAGCATCTGGATGTACGTGTGTGTGTATATGGTGGTTGGTTCACGACCTGTCTTCATTAACGAAGATAGTATGGCGATTCTTTACTTTTGACTGATTTAAACCCTTTAAAAACATATTATTGTAAGCATAAATTACACCACCAGTGAGGATGGCTAAACCAAGCCAGACACTTATTTCCATAGTAATTCTCATGATGGGCACAGCAAATTAGATGAAATATAATTCAACTTTAAAAAATAATGTTCGAATATAATTTGAAAATCAAGCGCAACTGTATTCATAATACATAAATCAAGATCAGAATTTATAATGTGATATCCTCGACACGGCTCCCTACAGTAAAGATGCTCAACACGGCAAAGTTTAAAGCAGCAATTTGGAAAGCAATCAAAAATAATTGTGGAATTAAAAGTAAAATACTGGAGAACAAAAACATTGGCTCCTTGGGTGTTTATTCACTTGGGGTTTATTCCAAGTATACCCTGTGAATGCCTGTCCTTAAAAGCTAATAACGCCTCGTCGTGTTCTACATAAACTTTATTGATTTAATTTGATCCATATGAAATCCGGGGGGGATTTAGAAGTGGGTAATTCCTCAAACAGAAATGGCTGAATGTGATGGAGATCTCTATCTCCCACTGCAAGAGTCAACGCTATTCATCGTTCTTGTCCATTTCCAATTTCCTGTGTTGAGCTCACCCATTGACTCCCCCTATACACAAGGCATGTACTGAGGCTCATCCATCTACAATGTGGCCTACTCATGCATCTCTTATGTAAACAACCACCTACACACACTCCTTCTGCCACTTCCTTTGCACACAGTCTGGAGATGTACTTGATGTGTTGGTGTTAAGGTATAGAGCCTCGCTAAAATACAAATCAAACAGACGTCCTCCAAAACCCACAGTGGCAACAAACCAATATGGAATCTGTGCAATAGAGTGATGCATTGTTCTAGGACAGGTCAAGGTTAATCTTGTGTGGTCTCTGCATGATTGAATTATGCATAGGTGCTGGCTGCAGATGTGCGTGTGTGTGCGCGTGTGTGTGTGTGTGTGTGTGTGTGTGTGTGTGAGAATTACACACACAATTGCCCATATGTGCTTATGTGTTTATTTTCGGCATGGTGTGTGCACTGTTTGCATTTACAGATGTTCTGTATTGCTGACAAGATGGCAATTGTGTTGAATTGTTTCCAGATTGGATGGATGTGCTGTGTGTGTCGACAACACTAGATCATAATACACTTCACTTAAAGGTACTATCTAGGTTCTGGCGGAAAATAAACGTGCAACAAAGTGTTTTCTATTACCAATGAGTGAATGTGCCATTCCGTACCTTAAAAAATTAGCCCAGCCGCGTCTCTCTGTGTTCACCCATTGCAAAGATATTGCAGGATTTTCTGCTGGTCACAGGTCATACTTTCCCGGGAAAATTTGGCGGATGTGACGTTCTGCCCGGTCACGAGCCTGCCTCTTGTCCTCCTGGCTCCGGCCGGAAATATACCAACGAAGAAGAAGGCTAACAGGCAGTGGCTAACATTATGTTCGTAGCTAGCTAATGGCAGCAAAAACAACACAGACTCCAGTAAAAAGTCCACACAGAAAAATAAATAAATATTTATCTAGTCAAGCCCGTCTGGCCAGACAGCAGCAATGTGACCGACATCGGGGGCCAACTAGAGTCGGGGCTGTGTGTTTTCGGTTCATGGAGGGACCTTGGTGCTTGTAGCTGCTGTAATGTTGTTTTGGCCAGATAACGTTAGCCGCTTCCAATGGATTTAGCACCTGGTCAGAAACTCCGCTAATAACATTACCGTCTTGTGTGAAGTAGCCTAATGCAACAGTCGCAAATATGGCCAACGTTGCTAGCGTTATGCTTATGGTCATGGATCATTGTTTGACTGACTGCAGTTAGCTGGGGTGAGACTGCGGGTTATAACACAGCTTGATGCTAATGCTAACTAATAGGGGTCCGCTCGCTATATAGGCCTATAGATTACCACCGGCTCCACTAATAACTTTACCGTCTTGTGTGGAGTAATGCAACAGTCGCAAATATGCCTAACATTACTACCGTTAGGCTTATGGTCATGGAACATTGTTTGACTGACTGCAGTTAGCTGCGGTGAGACTGCCTAATATTATAACGTTAGCTTGATGCTAAACACGGCTAACTAATATAGATTTACATTTATAGAAATTACCACCCAGCTCCACTAATAACGTTGCCGTCTTGTGTGGATACTGGATAATGATAATGAATCGACTGCGTGCGAGCATGGTGCCCGCGCGTCAGCTCGTTCACACGCTGCCTGCAGTTACTCTAACGGCCACCGGTGTGAGTAATAGTTAGAACTTACACATAGGACCTTTAATCCTGTTTCATCTCATTTTATCAATAAATGGTTCATGTATTGTCAGATAGCATTATACGAACGACACACACAGTGATAGACTATCTCTGACTGTTGCACCTGTCACTGAGTGTATAGTGTAGTAGTCTTGTGTTGGAAGAATGCTTCCATTATTAAACACGATTTCAGACGGCAGCCCGTCTTTATTGTCACACGAACACACTACAACACATGCATGCGGCCACTACACACACTCATGCTGATGGTGGCCGGTGAAATATGTCCTCTGCATTTGACCCATCCAGGCTTGTCCTTTCCTCCAGGGGGCAGGCCAGGAGCAGTGGTCGCTATTTCTTTCCAGGCCCGGGGATTTCTTTCAAGGCCCGGGGACCTTCATTGGACCATCATTGGACCAACTTCAGATGTTGTCGTCACTGGTCGGATGACGATCTTCTGCATGTTTTTAGTGGGGGGTTATGTACGGAGGAACCCCCTGGGGGGTACGGGGAGAACATGCAAACTCCACACAGAAAGGCCCTTTCGACGAGATAGCCCACCTGGGCAGTAGGCACTGAAGATATGGGGGGGTCACAACTCCAGCGCCCACAGCGTCCCAGGTGGGAATCGAACCCAGGACCTTCGAGCTGTGAGGCGACAGCGCTTACCACTGCACCACCGTACCGTATTACCAAAGGTAATGACAAACAATAATGACTATAGATCCCAATATAATCCACTGGATGCTTTGTGTGTCCTTTATATTCCATACCATTTAGTGTGAACAATATGCTGCAATTTTACATTTCCCTCTGTCTTATTGTAGAGGCCTTGTTGGTGGACGAGGTATAATTGATGGTAGAAAGCAGCATTTTGTCTTTGCCCTCAAGTTTAGAGCAAATGCATTTACCTTGCACAGATTAGTTTCCAATTAAACTTATATAATATGGGGTCTAAGCAATCAGACCTTTAGCAGCAGCTCCCTGCAAGTCATTTCTTTGAGCAAGTTTAATTATCTTTAATGGCAAAGTCAGGCCCTGCATATCTGCCTGTGAAACAAGGGCCATTCCTCATAAATTCATTATACTGTTGGGCCTGGGTAGGAGGTGGTGCTTAAAGCTAGTAACTGTCTTTTGTCATTTATGGAAATACACAGAATGGGGTTTTGGCGTGGTATTATTTGATAAAACTGTAGAGAAAGTAAGTTCCATTGAGTAAAAAAAAAATAATCATTAATTCTAATCAACTTCAATTAGGCTAGGTGGAATGTTTAATAACCACACACACACCTTCAAGAGTGAGCCAATGCGTTTTCAGAAATCACATCATAAATCTACAACAGATGTAAGGGTGTGTCGGGGAAGAAAGCTGGCTAAACACAAATAGCAAACAACTACATGTACAGTAAAGATACAAACATGTTTTTCTTGCAATTATAAGCATTGAATCTACTGTATACATCTGTGCACGGGCTTATATTCAGTGACTTTGTCATTTAAGGATGACATGATCTCAACAGCTCTCTTTACACAAACAACACCTAGAGATTAGAGATACTGTTAATAGAAAATTTAGCATTCCATCTTCACAAAGCACAGAAGATCTCGCAGGAGAAAACAATGCATGTCTTATGACAAACATCTGTGGAAGGTGTTCGCTCATAGTTTAACTTGTTGCTGTTACCATGGTTACTGCATGTTGCCCTGCACCAAGACATTACCTGATACATTTCTTGTTGTGTTGGCCATCTTTTTTTTCTTTTTTTTGGAGACAAACAGCTGTTCTGGATATCAGTTGCCTCTTTTGGTGTGTATTGTTCTGTACGTATGAACCTGTGTATTGTTCTGTACGTATGAACCTGTATATTGTTCTGTACGTATGAACCTGGCAAAATTTTGTTCAATGACATTCATGCAGTTGTACTTATACTAGGGATGTTCATCAATTATCGAAAATCGATAATTGATCGTTAAGGATTGGAATCGATCCTGTGGATGGCTGAAGACCCCTGTCTTCAGCCATGGACAGCTGTATGTGGCCAGCTCCAGGACAGCTGATCCAGCATCCCTGAAGTATGCCATCAAGGAGCAGCCAGGGCAAGGCCGCGCAGCGGGCGAGCTGCGTATGCGAGCTGCACGGCCAGCTCAGTGAGCTGCAGGGTGGGCGCGGAATCGAGCGCGTGTAGCGCGCAAGATGCCTAGTAGTCATTAAAATGCTCAAACCAATCCACAAATCCATGAACAAATGATATTGAAGGCACAGAGTGCTACTAGGTTTGCTGGTAAATAATGAAGCTTGTAAAACAACAGCAGTAGCGAGCACACTTCAAAATTGAAGTCAGTCAAGGCGTTCAAAAAAGTCCTTTAGGTGTTTTTAATACTTAGCTTGTACAGCAGCAACAACGAACGCGTTTCAGCGAGTAACCTTCATCAGCGTTGTGACGAGACAAGCGTACATGGCGTATATATACAGGGAAACCGGAACTACATTCAATAATCAAATCAGTTACCAGGTAATCGTACACAGATAAGGACATCAGGAGAAATTACAGAATATACAGAAAATGTACATAGCATAATATTATATTCTTCTAGTAGAATTTACAATTAGAAATAATTAAATTAAGTAAGGCACGATGTGCTTCCTGTCAATAGTCTCGGCACAACGCTGATGAAGGCTACCCGCTGAAATGCGTTTGTTGTGCTGTACAAGCTAAGTATAAAAGAAAACCTAAATAATGAAGCTTAGCACATGATGAGAGCAATATTTACCATTTATATAGTATAGGGTTGGGTATGGTTTCACATGTACTGAGCCAGACTCTGGAGTATCTGCGTGAAGAACAGAATTCTTCAGGAAAGCATTATTGCCACAGGGTGTACCAATATTGTTGCTGATGTCTTTGAGATATACAGTCGAGCATAAATGGTACAATGAGACTCGTAGATCCAGATCTCTCATTTTTATAGAAGATGATTTCCTTTGCAGGTGTCTGCAGTCTACACTCATGGGGCTCCTATTTATACCACTTATAAAGCCACAAATAATCTCACTTTTAATAACGTGTGCAGAACTGTTCCATATCTTTCTCCGTAGGGTGATTCTATGACATGATAGAGCCAAGATCACTGTACTTTGGAGAGACACCACAATAAAAGGTTAAACACTCACAGTCGCTGTGCTGGTCCAATTCCATCTTCAATGACATTCTGGGCAAAAAGTATGATGGGCATATCAAGGTGTTTTATGATCTCGTGAGCCATATTAAGGCTCAGATTATTAAAGGTTTGGGCTAGTGGCAGTAAAACAGGGCAGGATGAATGGACACACAAAAATCGACTAGCAGCACATGGGGTATTTGTGCCTCTGCCTTATTCCTTCCACCAAGGTGGTTATGTATTTAGTGCTTATGTATTTTGATTGTCTGTCTGTGAGCAAGATTAGGGAAAAACTACTGGCCAAATTTTCATGGAACTTGGCTGTAGGGCTGGGTATTGGCAAGGACCATGATACATGGGTCACGATATGATTATATCATGATACATTGTGATACAATACATATTGCGATATACTGCAATACTCTACATAATTTACTGAAAATGTAATTTGCTGTGTACCACCCAGGTAGTGTAATAATATGTACATCACTTTATATTGATAACTTAGTGGACAAATTGAGTCAAAACTATACTGAACGCACTGAAATAAAAAGTATTCTTATTGTGTCACTGATATTTTCTGAAATATCGATACAGTATTGCTGGAAAAAATATTGCGATATATTGCCGTATCGATTTTATTGCACAGCCTTACTTGGCTGAAGGCTGCAGCATGGACCAAGAAGGAAGAACCCATGAAATGTTGCAGCAGATCCGGATCCAACTCAGGAAAAAACATTCGGCCAATTGGCGGAGATCTGCGCTCTCCAAATGCCCTCAGTCACATATGACTTTGTGGATGTTCTCAGGCTGGAGCGGAGCCCAACATAGGGAGGGAGGGAAATATCGACATTGGCAGTGATGGCTGAAATTGACATGATGTGAGGGCTCACAAACTAATTACTAATCTACCTGATAGGAGAAGTGATTTGTGTACGTTTACCAGCGTCTGGTGAAAAAAAATCCTTCAGCTTTGAGTGACTGTCACGAGTCCGTCTGACAGCGCGTCGAGCCCGGGCAAAGCTGCTCGTTGCAGCGCTTTGAGGCACCAGGCTGGAGCTGTTTTATGGAGCTTTTTACCTGTAGATTGTTGCTTTTCTCTGCTTGCTGGTTTTGGTGGACAGTAACCATTGCTTCTGTGCATCTTATGAAGTTCAATAGCATTTCATAAGGTGGCCAAGAGCGCCATCTATCACATGACGGTGAAAACACGGATTGACGTGTCAGTGTCATGTCAATGGCGAGGAATGAGATATTTCCGATTGTACTAAATATACATGTTAGGGCCGGGATTTTTTGACTGTGAGAACAAAAAACAAAACAAAAAAACATCAGAGAAAACACCACCAAGCCCACTCACCTCCCTCTCATCTCACCTATGTTGTCCAGAGGGGGTCAGGGATGAGCCTAATAGTGTATAACAATTCTTAATGAAGTGTCAGACTGCACTACTCCACATGCCAGTAGCCTGACGGTCTGCGCAGACTGCCAGGAACAGGTGACCAGAAGCCCATTCCTTCCCTATAGAGCTGAGCGACCAGGAAAACTCGGCCAATGTGTTCATGCTCAATAAGCTTGTCAGCTGAGAAATAGTTGTCATTGTTAATGCATGCTGTGCTACCTCATGTGCACCGTTGTATTACAGCAACGGTAACCACTTAATTATACCTTTACTTATTATATTTATTAATTTAGTCAATTCAGAACCACACATTTATCATCACATCATTTACATTTACACATCATTTACCTCTAAATCTGAGGCCATGGTTCTCAGCAGGAAAGCGGTGGATTGTCTACTCCAGGTAGGGAATGAGTTCTTACGCCAAGTGAAGGAGTTCAATTATCTCGGGGGCTTGTTCTCGAGTGAGGGGACAGTGGAGCGCGAGATGGAGCTGGAGAATCGGAGCAGCGGGAGTGGTATTGCGTTCGCTTTGCCGCACGGTTGTGATGAGCTGAGCCAGAAGGCAAAAGCTCTCGATCTACCGGTCGATCTTCGTTCCTACCCTCACCTATGGTCATGAAGGATGGGTCATAAAGAACAAGATTGCGGATACAAGCGGCCGAAATGGGTTTTCTCAGGAGGGTGGCTGGCATCTCCCTTAGGTGAGAAGCTCAGTCATCCGTGAGGGACTCTCAGTAGAGCTGCTGCTCCTTTGCATAGAAAGGAGCCGGTTGAGGTGGTTCGGGACTCTGGTAAGGATGCCACTCGCTGGCCTCTCTAGGGAGATGTTCCAGGCACGTCCAACTGGGAGGAGACCACGAGGCAGACCGAGGGCTAGGTGGAGAGATGATTATCTCCACACTGGCCTGGGGGTCACCCAGTCAGAGCTGACTAATGTGTGAAAGTTTGGGGTTCCCTGCTGGAACTGCTACCTCCGCAATCTGATCCCTGCTAAGTGGTTGAAGATGATGATGATGACATTTACATCCATCCATCCATCTCTCTATCTGCTAGTGTCCATTGTGTGTCAAGAAAGTCCTCTGATGTGTTATCCTTCTGTGATATCTGACCAGATCTACATGCTACACACAAGCTTAGGACAGTGCAGTTAAAAGTTCTCCCTTAAAAAGGCCATTAATAATAATAATATATGTATATTTGAAGAGTTAATTTGCAAAAACAGTTACCTACGTTTGTAATTTTTTTAAATCCTTTTATATTATATATTTATGCATTTATATTATACGAGGGATCAACCGAGCAGCATTTTGGTAAACAAACCTTGTTTCTGGGGGGAAACGGCAATGGGACCCTATGGAGCCAGTCTTGAGTGCTCACTCTAGCCCCGGGTATGTTGTTTACATCTTAAAAACTGTGACAGTTCACACAACTTTAACACAACATGCATATATTATACATCAAACTCTTGAGCTACTTCTGCTCTCAAAAACATAATCGATGTCATGTATAGTTTTTGAGATATGAACATTTGTTTGGCACAACTCATACTTAGTTAACTGTTGCATTTCCGGGGGATTTGCGGTGTCGTGACGTCACGCTGATTCCTCGTATACTTATTTTTGTATTATAAATTATATATTTATAATATATATATATATATTATTAAACATTTTCACCTAATGATTTTCACATAAATCACCTAAATAATTTCTTCATGTGCGCTCCAGAGTGTATCAAACAGCTGTTTATTCATTTTAAGAATGGCATTTACAAAGTGTGTTTTGCACACGCCAAGAACAACGCAACATGTCAATAGTTTTTAAAAGAGAACGGGCACAGACTACTCAAAACGCAAAGCAATTCACTTAAACATGAGACCTCACAAGCGATGGCTGGTTCTACAGCGGACCCCTGAGCGATGGCTCGTGCTACAGCGGACCCCTGAGCGATGGCTCGTTCTACAGAGGACCCCTGAGCGATGGCTCGTGCTACAGTGGACCCCTGAGCGATGGCTCGTGCTACAGCAGACCCCTGAGCGATGGCTCGTGCTACAGTGGACCCCTGAGCGATGGCTCGTGCTACAGCAGACCCCTGAGTGATGGCTCGTGCTACAGTGGACCCCTGAGCGATGGCTCGTGCTACAGCAGACCCCTGAGTGATGGCTCGTTCTACAGAGGACCCCTGAGTGATGGCTCGTTCTACAGAGGACCCCTGAGTGATGGCTTGTCCTACAGCGGACCCCTGAGTGATAGCTCGTCCTACAGAGGACCCCTGAGCGATGGCTCGTGCTACAGCAGACCCCTGAGTGATGGCTCGTTCTACAGCGGACCCCTGAGTGATGGCTCGTTCTACAGCGGACCCCTGAGTGATGGCTCGCTCTACAGTGGACCCCTGAGTGATGGCTCATCCTACAGCGGACCCCTGAGTGATGGCTCATCCTACAGCGGACCCCTGAGTGATGGCTCATCCTACAGCGGACCCCTGAGTGATGGCTCGTTCTACAGCAGACCCCTGAGCGATGGCTCGTGCTACAGAGGACCCCTGAGCGATGGCTCGTGCTACAGCAGACCCCTGAGCGATGGCTCGTTCTACAGCAGACCCCTGAGTGATGGCTGGTTCTACAGCGGACCCCTGAGTAATAGCTCGTCCTACAGAGGACCCCTGAGCGATGGCTCGTGCTACAGCGGACCCCTGAGTGATGGCTCATTCTACAGCAGACCCCTGAGTGATGGCTGGTTCTACAGCAGACCCCTGAGTGATGGCTCGTTCTACAGCAGACCCCTGAGTGATGGCTCGTTCTACAGCAGACCCCTGAGTGATGGCTCGTTCTACAGCAGACCCCTGAGTGATGGCTGGTTCTACAGCGGACCCCTGAGTAATAGCTCGTCCTACAGAGGACCCCTGAGCGATGGCTCGTGCTACAGCAGACCCCTGAGTGATGGCTCGTTCTACAGTGGACCCCTGAGTGATGGCTCGTGCTACAGCGGACCCCTGAGTGATGGCTCGTGCTACAGCGGATTCCTGAGTGATGGCTCGTTCTACAGCGGACCCCTGAGTGATGGCTCGTTCTACAGCAGACCCCTGAGTGATGGCTCGTTCTACAGCGGACCCCTGAGTGATGGCTCGTTCTACAGCAGACCCCTGAGTGATGGCTCGTTCTACAGCGGTCCCCTGAGTGATGGCTCGTGCTACAGCAGACCCCTGAGTGATGGCTCGTGCTACAGCGGACCCCTGAGTGATGGCTGGTTCTACAGCAGACCCCTGAGTGATGGCTCGTTCTACAGCGGACCCCTGAGTGATGGCTCGTTCTACAGCAGACCCCTGAGTGATGGCTCGTGCTACAGCGGATTCCTGAGTGATGGCTCGTTCTACAGCAGACCCCTGAGTGATGGCTCGTTCTACAGCGGACCCCTGAGTGATGGCTCGTTCTACAGCAGACCCCTGAGTGATGGCTCGTTCTACAGCGGACCCCTGAGTGATGGCTCGTTCTACAGCGGACCCCTGAGTGATGGCTCGTTCTACAGTGGACCCCTGAGTGATGGCTCATGCTACAGCGGATTCCTGAGTGATGGCTCGTTCTACAGCGGACCCCTGAGTGATGGCTCGTGCTACAGCGGACCCCTGAGTGATGGCTCGTTCTACAGCAGACCCCTGAGTGATGGCTCGTGCTACAGCGGACCCCTGAGTGATGGCTCGTTCTACAGCAGACCCCTGAGTGATGGCTGGTTCTACAGCAGACCCCTGAGTGATGGCTCGTTCTACAGCAGACCCCTGAGCGATGGCTCGTGCTACAGCGGACCCCTGAGTGATGGCTCGTTCTACAGCAGGACCCCTGAGTGATGGCTGGTTCTACAGCAGACCCCTGAGTGATGGCTGGTTCTACAGCAGACCCCTGAGTGATGGCTGGTTCTACAGCAGACCCCTGAGTGATGGCTCGTTCTACAGCGGACCCCTGAGTGATGGCTCGTTCTACAGCGGACCCCTGAGCGATGGCTCGTGCTACAGCGGACCCCTGGCAGTAGCATGTGCAGATATTGCTCGTGGCAGCTTTTGATTTTGTTCCCGTTATATTGGCATACAGTTTTATTGGCAGGACCGGAATTCTGATGAATGCTCTGCTTGTGCGCTCATACCTATGCTTGCCAAGTCTGAGTAATATATTGCATGCTTGGGACTAACTTTGGCAGCATTTGTTTTTGCACTGTGCCTCAAGCAGGCTACGCTTATGTTAGTAGCACTGTAGTGTACCAACACACCTGCATCTTATGTTAGTAGCACTGTAGTGTACCAACACACCTGCATCTTATATTAGTAGCACTGTAGTGTACCAACACACCTGCATCTTATGTTAGTAGCACTGTAGTGTACCAACACACCTGCATCTTATGTTAGTAGCACTGTAGTGTACCAACACACCTGCATCTTATGTTAGTAGCACTGTAGTGTACCAACACACCTGCATCTTATGTTAGTAGCACTGTAGTGTACCAACACACCTGCATCTTATGTTAGTAGCACTGTAGTGGACCAACACACCTGCATCTTATGTTAGTAGCACTGTAGTGTACCAACACACCTGCATCTTATGTTAGTAGCACTGTAGTGGACCAACACACCTGCATCTTATGTTAGTAGCACTGTAGTGTACCAACACACCTGCATCTTATGTTAGTAGCACTGTAGTGTACCAACACACCTGCATCTTATGTTAGTAGCACTGTAGTGGACCAACACACCTGCATCTTATGTTAGTAGCACTGTAGTGTACCAACACACCTGCATCTTATGTTAGTAGCACTGTAGTGTACCAACACACCTGCATCTTATGTTAGTAGCACTGTAGTGGACCAACACACCTGCATCTTATGTTAGTAGCACTGTAGTGTACCAACACACCTGCTTATGTTAGTAGCACTGTAGTGTACCAACACACCTGCATCTTATGTTAGTAGCACTGTAGTGTACCAACACACCTGCATCTTATGTTAGTAGCACTGTAGTGTACCAACACACCTGCATCTTATGTTAGTAGCACTGTAGTGGACCAACACACCTGCATCTTATGTTAGTAGCACTGTAGTGGACCAACACACCTGTATCTTATGTTAGTAGCACTGTAGTGGACCAACACACCTGTATCTTATGTTAGTAGCACTGTAGTGGACCAACACACCTGTATCTTATGTTAGTAGCACTGTAGTGGACCAACACACCTGCATCTTATGTTAGTAGCACTGTAGTGGACCAACACACCTGTATCTTATGTTAGTAGCACTGTAGTGGACCAACACACCTGTATCTTATGTTAGTAGCACTGTAGTGGACCAACACACCTGTATCTTATGTTAGTAGCACTGTAGTGGACCAACACACCTGCATCTTATGTTAGTAGCACTGTAGTGGACCAACACACCTGTATCTTATGTTAGTAGCACTGTAGTGTACCAACACACCTGCATCTTATGTTAGTAGCACTGTAGTGTACCAACACACCTGCATCTTATGTTAGTAGCACTGTAGTGTACCAACACACCTGCATCTTATGTTAGTAGCACTGTAGTGTACCAACACACCTGCATCTTATGTTAGTAGCACTGTAGTGTACCAACACACCTGCATCTTATGTTAGTAGCACTGTAGTGTACCAACACACCTGCATCTTATGTTAGTAGCACTGTAGTGGACCAACACACCTGCATTTGGCATGACCTTAAACGGCTGCAAACATGAACTCTCTGCTTGGCTGTACTTTTTTCGTTGTTTCAGAACCCAATCATGGTGTTTTGAGTCTCTTTTCAGTGTATCGTTCTATATGTTCAGAGTCTTCAAGAAACCTCTGCCCATGAGCACTCGTCTCTGCAGTCTGATGTCTTCAAGATCCCATGTCCTCAATATATATATATATATATATGTATATATATATATATATATATATATATGTATATATACAAATACATATACATATATACATATATATACACACACATACATGCACGCACGCACACATTATATATATATATATATATATATATATATATATATATATATATATATATATACATATATATATATATATATATATATATGTATATATACAAATACATATACATATATATATATATATATATATATATATATATATATATATATATATATATATATATATATATATATGATGTGGTGGTACAGTAACCTGCAGCCTGACTTCATCAGGTCACTTCTGCACCTGTGTGTGCTTCGAGAGAAGGTCTGTGTTTCTTTCGCGGTGCATTACTTCTGTCCCGGAGCACTTTTCTCTGATGAAATTGATTTTCTCTTATGAAAGTAACACTAGCGATTGTTGTGACCAATGAGAATCTGGTCAGACGAGAGCATATCGGCCAAGCGACTGAGCAGAAAGGTGACAGCAGTATGACCAGAAGGTGACAGCTAGTAGACTGAGCAGAAGGTGCCAGCAGTATAGCCTCAAATCAATGTGCCAGGAGTTCAGAATCACTGATAGAAGCCACCGACTGAACTGGAAAAGCTGGTTGCACCTTGTCATGACGCTCTTGTGGTAATTATTCAAACCATCTAATCAAAAATCTGTTTCTCTAATGATTAGACTCCCGTCCCAAATAAGCCCCATGAGGAAAGTGAGCTACTGTGTCGCTATAAGCAACTGTAACAAATCCAAAGCTCTAGCAATTAGGCTTTTCATGATTCTGGGTTATAGCACCAGCTACTTCTTCCAGCCTCAAGTCCAATATAAAGACATAGATTCCATTTACACCTGGCGTTAACATGTGGTTTCTGCCATCAGATTGCAATCAGATTGCAGAAATGGTTGTCCTCTCAATCCGCATACAGTTGGTGTATCCAGATTGAGAGGACACATTGCATTTACACTTGTGTTCAATGTGTACACAATGCATCCCTGACCACCTCCGGAGGTGGTTTGGCCGATCAGATTGCAATCCTTCTTCAATGCGTTTTGGGGGGTGTTTACACCTGTACTTTCAAGTGATAAAACACAATCTGATTGCAATCTGATCACAGAAAATGCATGTTAACGCCAGGTGTAAATGGCCTCATAGAGGGAACAGTGACCTAAACAGAGCAGTTTACTGGAGACACACCTGTTGCTGGTTTGATTATGACCAGTATATGACTGGTTGTACCGGGTGGCTGACAGGCATCGCTGGCAACTCAATGAATCTGCAGGGTGTTGCTGAATAAGAGGAAGAGCTTGAGTAGCTCTACTTTAGGCACATTTATAATGGTTAAATCAACAATTTGCATTTGCAAGTGTAGAAGGCTACATGCATATCTCTGCCACAAAATCCACCCAGGTCACAAGCAATATGGATGCAAATTCTGTGCATGAGGGAACGTGCCAAAATGTGTGTGTAGCTTGTTCTACACTCGGTGTTGTCCTTTCCCAAGGTGCAAAACCTCTGCAAAATGTCAATTATGTGGAATAGAAAAAGGGGACATTCATTCTTTTCTGGAAGCAACCCTATTTCGGTGGAAGCCAAATGGAAATCCAAGATGAAAGCAAGGGTATACAGGAAAAGATATATTCCATTCAGTTGAGTCAGAGAGCCAAGGGTCAAAGCACTGGTGAGCGGCTTGTAGCATAGCGTGCGTGTGCGCAGCATGGAGAACGAGCTGCTTTTGTGTACCCTTGTGCTTTACTAGAAACCACAATTCAACTTTTACGGCATGGGTATAAATGTAAATCCTGGGGCACACAGTTACTTGGCTCTGTGATTGTACATCCACAGAAACTATCCAAGCATCCATATTGTACATTTAAGTTTTTTGTGCTCACTACCTCAAACTCGAGCTTAGATTCCACCCCAGCCCCCCAAAGAAAGAAAGATATGAAAAGACAAACTCTCTTCTGAGCCTGGCCCTGCTTGACTCTGTGGTAAGATGCCCCTCTTCTTGTGGTGAGAGAGGAGGGCATCTGCTCACACTAGAATAGAGAATCCCCCCTGTAGGGAATTGTTCAGGAGTCAAGACGCATTGTGCTCTGTCTCTATTGGTCCATGTTTGTTAAGTATAGACCCTTCTCACGGGGGCCATTTTGTGTCAAAAAGGCAGGGCAAACACAGGTGAAAGCAAAACACTATGAGGGTTTCAAACTTCCATGATTGGAATTTGGAAACCCTCATTAGTGTTTTGCTTGCACCTGTGTTTATTCTGCCTTTTCGACACAAAATGGCCCCCGTGAAAAGGGTCTATTATGAGTTCATTATCATTTTTTATAGCTGTCACAGTAATGTATAGCCGATATGTGCTCTATGGAAAGTAATGCATTTCTACTATTGGAGTCGCATAAATCATGTTGTAAGGGTTGCTTCAAAATTGGTTACAATTTATTGAATGATTTCCTTCACACACACACACACACACACACAGTACACACACATACTGTACATACAAACACACACACACACAAACACACACACACACAAACACACATCTGTCAAACTGTAATAGATCTTTAGATTCTACTCAGTGATGATGACATTCCAATTTTATTTTATTTTATCCCGTTTCCTCGACCGTACTATATCGCTGTTAAAAGTGACAAAGCACACTAACCCACAAAAACAAGTTATTGGTTGCCTGAAGATTTTAAGTTTCCACGTGTTGTTCTGATTGGTCAAGTCACTTTTCTCTTTTTCCATACCCCGCCCACAGCAAGTCTCTGTTGTTTATACTTGTGGGGGGAAATGTGGGGTATCTTAGTATTGATGGCAGACTTCAGTCATTGCAAAATGCTCACACTGAAGCAATAATTGATCATCATTTTATATCATAGAAATACAGACAAAGACAGTGTTTTTTTTATGTCTGCCTTTCGCTAATGAATATGCCTTTAACATGATACATGGGCAGTGGTATTAATGTGGTTTTGATACTATAAAAAAAAAGTTATCCTCTACTCAAGCAATGATTGAAATTCAGAAAGAAAGAAAGACTTCAACGGACTCTTTATGCATTATTTTGTAAGACAACGCAGGCATCTCAAGAGGCTCTCTCCACAGTGTCATTTTGTGAAACAGGATTTTCTCAGCCATGTCTTCCTCCCCGTGACTCCTTTTACTGTCAATAATTGAAAGCGGAGCAAATTCAAGCGGTTCTGTCGCGCCAAATGAGAAAACTCTTGTGTGGGTTCCTGCAGTGTGGGACTGTTGACTTGTGATATGGCTGAGCTAGCTGGTGCCTGGCCATTGTTCTATTACCGTGCTGCTCATCCCCGGGGTTTGGCAGAGAGAAAGTCTTCGCTAAGGCATTCAAACTACTTTCTGAAACTATTTTACAACAAAAGGGTTTTGGATCGAGGCTACTTATCACAGTCCCCTTTTGTGTTATTAAGCCTGTCTGATGTCCCACTGCACCATCGCAATTGTAAGATAAGAATTGATCGGTGGAAGTCAGTTACCCTGTCAGTTATCACCTCTTTAGGAAATGAGTGAATGCATTGCAATTTGATCACAATTCCTCTGGCAATGATGTGATAGCAGCATATTCTATACAATGATTACAGTGTGTCTCATTCGATGGAAGTGAGTGAAAACACCATCCGATTTTTGGAGAACAGCCTGTAATTAACAATTAGTCCATTTTGAATCCGTTCACTTCTAGGTGAACAATAATGAGATGCACTAATGTCTAATGTGGGGAGCATAGCTTATCATAATGATGACAGCATTTTTAATACAGCCCATGATGATTTGATTTAATGGATGGGTGGGTGAATGCACTCGATTTGGAAAACATGCCTTTGATTAGGCACAGCTGTGTTTTGAGAATTATTCATCGCTGGAATACCAGGACCCAGTTTAGTGTTTCTAGCACTTCATTTTCACCATCAACTGTTCAAGAGATGTGTTGATAGGCCACACATTGATGTCTACAAGTTGTTCATAGTCGTTTCGTGGTCTGCTCGTCCAATTTGAGTTTTTAATACTATAGCTGCATAATATTCCATGCAAGTAGTATTTTCTCAAATTACAATTAAAAAACATCATTTGCAAAATATTTCATGTTGACATTACCATACCAATGACATTACCATAGATTAATCTGTATATTCATTTAAAATTAGATATGCCTGTAAATCGGGCTTCAAATGGCCAACATTTTCATCGGTGGGGCCCAATCATATCCTTTCATTTGGCCCGAAATCCCTGAAAACCCTGCTAACAAAGGGACAGATGGGTGACATACACAAAGAAAAGAAACACACACACACACACACACGCACACACACACACACACACACACACACACACACACACACACACACACACACACACACACACACACACACAAGAAAAATACAGTTTGCCTACATTCAGTGGTAAAGTAAAGGTGATACTTATCATTTAGCTTTATTATTGTCAAGAAGTGATAAGAATGTTACCTTTATTTCCAGATTTCCTCAAACACATTTAGTCTATAACAAACAAATCCAAGGCAACTCTCTCAATGAAAAAAGGTTAAAAAGTTCCTTTATGAAATCTATCCACCTTATTTCTAGCTGCCATTGATGCCTGATGGGTGCTTCTTCCGCTTCCGTTGTAATAGACTGTTTTAACTTGACAAAAAAAAACATCTATGAGTATTTTACAGCAGAGCCATTCTGCTCTACAGCCGTGTCGTTCGGGTGCGCGATATTTTTTCCCCCCATGATGGCGAAGGCATGACCCGCCCCTCTCTGCCTCTGATTGGCTGACTGTACTCGACTGCTCCCCTCCCACCTTCTTTCCAGGCGAGCCAGAAGTATCTCAAACGTGAGCAGCAGGTGCAAAACAATCATTAAATCAACAAGCATGAGATACTTCATTATATGGAACGTTACAATAGCAAACCCTATATCCGAGTTATTTCGGCCTACTTAGCCTATTGCACAGACATGTACTTTTTTCTTGTCATTCCAAATGTAATCACATTGTGTTGGTCTGTGTTGGAGAAAAATATAAGTTCCATTGGCATTTCCTAATCAATAAGCTATAAGCTATAATTGCATACACATAATGACACATAACTAGCTTATCAAGCAGGAGATTTCTCCCCTTTGCTCTGGCCTTCAGAAACTCAGCATGACAATGGCCATGAGACAGGAACACTTGCTGATAGACAGGCAGCCCTGTAGGCTCCAAGTCAAGTCATCACCCCTCCTCTCTGCCTTTCCTCTTCCTTTGCCTATAAAGCATATCTCAAATTGTGACATCGGGGCTGAATATTTGGACTCTGTACATTGATCAGATGGTACATTGAGATTCAGTCTCTCCTATAACACAGTGTATAGGAGAATGTTATGGTAAATAAACATACTTTCATTAAGACATCTTCCTGGACTCCTGGCTTCAAATTCATTTTGGTTTACGCTATCAGCTGTTATATATACATTTAGCGGATGTAGAATGGTTAAGGAATTCTATTCTCTATCAGTCTGATTAAGTAGAAGTAGGCTACAGTTATTTGTGTAAAAAAAGACTGGTAAAGCAGAAGTACTGATTCAACTTAATTACTCAAGTAAAAGGAAAAAAGTACAGGCTCTGAAATGTACTCAAGTATAAAAGTAAAAGGTGTTCTGTGCAAGGCGTCATATTAATATAATTCAAATACTATTCAACTTAAAAGGTCCCTTCAAAACATAATTTAAGATGCATAAAGACTATACTTTAATCTTCTAGCATTAATCACTATGACCCACTAGCTCAGAGAGTTGGATTGCTGTCTAGCAGTTTGGAGCTTTGTGGGTTTGAGCCCCAGTGACTTTTGAGGTTGTGGGTTCGATCCTCAGTCAGTTTTGAATGTCGACAGCCAGAGGAAAGAGTCATTTAAAGCCCTGAGAAAACCTAATTAAATCAGTCTGACTTGCTGGCACAGAGAGTAAGCTTGCTGCCTGGCAATATTGAGACCTCAGCCGCTTTTGCGGTCGTGGGTTCGGAACGAGCCTTATTTCTACAGCTACTGAGAGCGCTAACAACGGAGCACTCACTATGTTCTGTTTTGGTCGGCGCAGAGTGCGCGCGCCCTCCGTGGAGCCCCGCCTCCAGCGCGTGCGCGAAGAGTATGCCAGAAGCTTGAAAAGAAAACTACCCAGACAGAGACAGACAGAAACACAAGATCACAAGGCTTTACCGAGATACCGTGACAGAAAGCCCTCTGGAAAACTACCCAGACAGACAAAAACATAATATCACACAGCAGATGGAGAAAATAATGAAAAGTGAAACCCACACTCACCTGCAGAAATCTGGGAGCAATGCTGACAAATGGGAGCAGCCAGCCAGCCCTGGCTGTGCTGTTTTCATCAGATCACATCGTCTCTCTCACATCGGCACCTGCCTCGGCCGCCTGCTGCCCCCATCGAATCTCTGCAACCTGCTGTCCTTGAGGCAGGTAGAGACGCACGAGCCAAATCATTTGGAGAGTGGCTGGCTCTCCACTTCAAGGTGAAACAACAACTGAGCGTTCAATTATTTCACCGTGGCATATCCAGGCCTCACGCAAATGAACTGGAAGTGGAGCAGAATTACAGTACAGGCTGGTACCTCAGCACCTATTTACCTCCATAATTACCCAAATCACCTTGGTAATACATCTACCTGCAAACAATCTGCTGTCCCCTGAAGTGAACACACATTATATAGGTTCAGTACTAGCCTATAGCTACTGTACAGGTGCCAGT
This sequence comes from Poromitra crassiceps, assembly GCF_964638095.1. NCBI lineage: Eukaryota > Metazoa > Chordata > Actinopteri > Beryciformes > Melamphaidae > Poromitra > Poromitra crassiceps. The sequence continues at coordinate 8,184,654 of NC_139652.1, forward strand.
ACTGAGTCCTCTTTTAGGAAGCAGCCAGAAAGCAAGTTTTAAAGGGACAGCTCACCCTAAAATCCAAAATACATATTTTTCCTCTCACCTGTAGTGCTATTTATCCATCTATATCGTTTTGGGATAGTTGCCTGAGTTTTGGAGATATCAGCCGCAGAGATGGCTGCCTTCTCTCCAATACAATGGAACTGGATGGCACTCGGATTGTAGTGCTCGAAGCACCAAAAAATACATTTGAAAAACTCAACAGCATTGTCTCTTTCCAGAAATCATGACCCGGTTACTCAATATAATGCACAGAATTTGTCGTGAGCAGTTTCATGTATAGGGACTATTTTCTTTCGCAGTCTCATGTAGCAACTAGCTAGCTGCAGCTAGCAGCTGTAGTTCGGTCAAAAGAAAATAGTTCCTCCATGAAACTGCTCATAACAAGGTCTGTGGATTATCTTGAGTAACGGGGTCATGCTTTCTGGAAAGAGACATTGCTGTTGAGTTTATCAAATGTATTTCTTTGGCACTTTGAGCACCACAAGCCGAGTGCCATCCAGTTCCATTGTACTGGAGAGAAGGCAGAAACTCTGCGGCCGATAGCTCCAAAACTCAGGCAACTAACACAAAATGATATAGATGGAGAAATAGCAGTGCAGGTGAGAGGGAAAATATGTATTTTGGATTTTAGGATGAGCTGTTCCTTTAATGGCAAACATCAGATGCAGTCTTTTGGTTGTCACATTTTTAGAATGGGGGAACTCGTGACTCTTTCACATTGGGGTTGTTAAATAAATAAGCAGGGTAGATTGAGTCGCCCGCAGAGATGCGGCCTGTGGCATATGGCCCAGACCAAAATGGGCCTCAAATGGCCTTTTTGGACAGCAGCACCCTGATGGACTGGCTCTCGATAGCCGTGACCTTGGCCAAGACTGAGAGTCAAACGACGTATTGCTGTGTTTCTATTTTGGGGAGGGGGGTGTTGCAGAGCTGTCTGCTCGAACATCAAGCAACAGCTAAATCCCCCTCCCGGGAGCCACACAACAACACACACGAAAAACTCTGCATCTGCTCAACTTAAAGCGCCTCCTGGCATCTGAATATCATGTTGCCAGTATAAATAGACTCCCCGCCCGGCCCGCCATCCAGGAAATCATCCTCCACACCAATCACATGATAATGAGATATTCTCAGGGAATGTATGGGGGTTGATACACTTATTAGTTTCTCTTGGAAGTGAAATTATGCATATTTCTACTTCAGAAACCATCTACTGGGTTTGCAATTTCCATTCATTTGCATGTGGATGCTGAAAATCAACAGGAATGATAGCCTATACTGTAATTAATGCTACAGTTAATTCATACCTATATTAAAAAAAATAAACTTGGAGTTAACTTTTCTTCTTTTCTACTTGCTTGAACTTCACGTCGTTTGTTTCCTAGAATATCATAATGATCATCTATTTTAAGCTCATGTAGCCTATTTGTGTATGAGAATGTAGAATTTGGGCGACAATGTTCACCTGGAAAGCATAAAGTTTGGGCTTTGCGAGGTGTTGGATATATTTTGGACCCTGGACATTTATCAGTGGAGAACAGTACCAGTCAAGAAAGGCATAAACCCAGGCTTGTGCTGTGTCTGCTTGTATGGTACCATCTTAACCATATCATACAGTCACTGGGAGGCAGTAACAAAATAAACTGCCATATCCAGTTTTAGTCTACAATTGTGTAAAAAGAAGTCCAGCCTGGACACAAGCACACACATCTGAACCGGCTGCTGACATTGCTTTGAGTTTGACTTTCACTGAAAGAAAAAAAGAGAATTAGTTTGCACAGTATGTCCAGTCCAACTCCAGGCAGGGTTTAGAAGAGCTGCAAAGTGCTTCGCCCTGGGCGTTTGTCAAAACTAGGAAGTACTCATCATGTACACATTAATATATATGAGTTATTATTATTCATATTAATATAGGTCAGGTAAATGTAAATCATACTGGCCAATCCACAATCTGAGAACACTGATGTCCCCCTTTCTGGCTTTGCTTTTGTACATTTCATTGGGTTGACCACAGCTACTCAGTTTGAGTGGTTGAGCTTTGATACAGTTCACACTGCTGTTTGTGTAACAGAGATGAATACTATTAAATCTGAGCTAATTTTGGCCGCAGAGAAATGATTTTCGACCTGCATACCCCCTCCCTTCAAGAAACACAGCAGGCATACACAGACATATCTTGGATTGGGTCTCTTTACATGCACGTCTCTTTCTCTTTTAGAAGGGTTCTCATTTGCTAGACAGTAAATTGTGTTTTGGACTACAACCAAGACAGAATTGTAATGTATAGACGGTTTTCACCAGAGCGCAACCCCACAGCACTTCCTTTTTCTCAGCATTCGGCAAACTGCAGAAATATTCACTCGACATCGTTACTTTTGTTTTCGCTGCTCAGCTGTATAGACGGTTTTCACAGAATGGTCGGTCCTGCACTTGAATGTTTTTTTTTCTTTTATGTCCATAGCAAACACTGCAACAGGAAGTGAGCGGGGGTTCAATTTAGAATGTTTTTGTTGTCAAGTTAAAACCGTCTATATGCATGCACTGCATGACATAGGCCACACCCATCACGCGGGAAAGGCTCCGTTCATTTCCACACACCAGCGTAATTTTCCTTGAATTAAACATAGCTAAAAGCTGTTGTGTGGTGGGCTGCGCAGACAACAAATGTAAAAAATCGCCAGTTAAAGTTTTTTTTGTACTCCTGAGCAAAACAAGGAAGCCATTGAGAATTGGCGAGAAGAGAAATGTGGATCTAGCTGTCAAGGAAGTAAGTTGGAGTGTTCATCTTCCGTATATAGCCTACAATCTTTTTCTGCAACACGCAACCATGCACGTGACATAGGAGAACGCCAGGATTGGAGGGGGGGTTTCTGTTTTCCCCCGTCTTGGGCGTGGTTTCTGAATGATGACGCGTTACGCAGTGTCTCTATGGAGAGCGTTACGCAGTGTCTCTATGGGGAGAGAGAGAGAGAGAGAGAGAGAGAGAGAGAGAGAGAGAGAGAGAGAGAGAGAGAGAGAGAGAGAGAGAGAGAGAGAGAGAGAGAGAGAGAGAGAGAGAGAGAGAGAGAGAGATAGCCACCTGTATATAAAAAAGGTTGTCTATCATATATCATTATCTAATCATCTATCATTATCATTATCTAAGGAAATGAGATGACTACCTTATTCTTTGAAATAATCATACAGGTCAAGGATAAAGTCAAAGACCATGCATAAATGAATGCAATCCCTCAACACAACAGTCAGAGTCTGACAACATCTGACATATTTAAAGCCTAATGAACCCTCCTTCCCCCTCTTCTCCCATGGTACAGCACATATAGGCCTATAGTAGCTTGACATGGGTTGGCCGATAAGCAAATGATGTAGTGAATTTGGAAAGAACCAAATAGAACATAGTTATTTTTTAGCTGTATTGTGCCTTGCAGAATATATGGTCTTCGTTATGGAATAGTGTGCTGAAAGTGCCTCTCTTTCTGATACACATGTGGCAAGCTGGGCTTCATGTGACAGGCAATCCGGTGGAACGCTGCAGCATGTCACTTTCAGGGAAATCACCGCCTCCGGAAGACATCCGAGTAACATTATGTGCTCTTTCGAAAATTGTTGTTTGCCACGATATCCCATTTAGTCTTAATGATGCGTGAAAATGACTATCCGCCGCAGCCAAAGTTTTACAACGGCAAAGTGATCAACTCTAAATAACCACACTATTCTTGACCGTTATAAGTTAAACCCTAAAGCTGCATTTATCCTGTCACACCTGAACACCTCATTTTGGCAGTGCAGTGCTGTAGAGCAGGTATTTCAATGCTTAAAATATGACATATTGAAGCTTCAATATATTTTTTGCCTGTTATATTACATGTGTGGTGAGGAATGTTTCTCTATCACCCAAGCTTGTCTGTCTGTCTCTCATCCATCAATATCTCCACCGAGAGTCCTTAACGTCAAAGCTAAACCAAATGCCACTAAAAAAGCCTGATCAAAAAAAACAATTATGTCATTTTTAATGGTCTACTACTGTGTAAAATGATTCCTTATGATTTCACCTCTTAAAGGATGGGTTTTCCGTGGGGAATATGAATATATATTAAATCTCACGCCCCTAAGGTTTTCGAATCCATTGAAATTTTTGAAATTGGTGGTTTACTCACAGAGATATCAACCGAAATCCACTCTGTGTGTGTGTGTGGGGGGGGGGGTGGTGGGGGGGAGGTGCGGGTGCGGGGACTCGAAATACTACATTTCCCACAATGCACTGGGCTCGCGTGGCCTTCGTTTTCATGCCCACCCCTCAGGCATTTGGCTGATATCAAACTCCAGTAGGTGGCGGTAATGCACATATATGTTTGCCAACCGCCATAAAACTCAAAGAAGAAGAAGAAGAAGAAGAAGGCTTCGACAATAAAAGATACAAAGAAGAAGAAATAAATCGAAAATAAAATTGCCTCCAAATTGCACCAAATGTAAACGGTAGTATATATGTCGGGAGATGTCTTCATAAAAAAAAATTCATGCATTTTAAGGCATTTTCGTAGGAGTTACGCGCATCTGATGTTGTAACTATTTTCTGTAAAAATGTGTAAAAACGGGTACATTGCTCAGCGTTGATTTCGTTACTTAAACCCACCTACTACTAGATGTAAAATTTGATGATCTTTCCAATGCCGCCAGTCCCGTGTCTATTAGTGCTTCCGTTCCCGAGATATGCTCTCTTTGCAAGGAACTATGGGAAGCTAATATTAGCTACAGCAGGCTAGGCGGTTGAAAAAGATGGCTGCCTTTTTGTTTTTGTCAAGGCCTCTGAAGGGGCGTGGAGGACCTCTAGAGGCGGGACCATGGCCAACAACAGTTGTAGTTCATAGGTGCACGACTTCCGCAAGGCGGGGGGTGTCGCTCTGACGCCTTTTGCGTCAGAGCGACATGGAAATAATGTGATAGATGCTTGATAGGCATGGCAGTGAATATCCAATTTCAAAAATTTCAACGGATTCGAAAACCTTAGGGGCGTGAGATTTAATATATATTCATATTCCCCACGGAAAACCCATCCTTTAAATTCACTTATTTCACAAAGAGGAGATGTAGATGAAGGGGATGAAATTGATTCAAGAGGGAGTTTTAATGACTTTTGAAAATTGGGATTTTTTATTTTTTTTTGCAAAAGGCGGTGCAAGTTAAAATGTTGAAAAGAGCACTCGCTGTCACCAAAATGACCAAACTAGAAGGCCATGGCAGAGGGCTTTGGTCCTGTAACTGTCGTCTCAAATCAGCTCAGAAAATGCTCCAATTTGAAAGGGTGCTTTAATTAGGGTGGAAGGGTGCCACCAGCCTTGATGGGTTAATTTCACATCTGAAGCACGTCATTCAGCACTTGCTAATTTTGGCAATGAAGAAGAGGGGCTGTTTGTGCTAATTTGTGCCACAACCTGATATGCAATATGCATATATTAGAGAAAACAGCACTTTCAGTTCAAGCAACTGAGGTGCAAAAGATGTGCAAATTGCCTGCAATGCAATCTTAGTGAACCTGGACCTCATGTTGTGCATAGACACAAACAGAACTGAGTGTCATTCGTTTATTGTCTTCGCCCACAGCATGTGTCTGTCCCTTCTCTAATAGATGCCCCCAAAATAGTTTTTGTGTGTGTCTCATCGTGTCATCTGATCTTGATCTAAAGAACTTTTCAATTGCCAACAATATCCTCCATATGTTGTTTTGTACTAAAGTCTTAGCTGGATTTATGCTTTGATATACTATTGACTTCTGAAATACGCTATATAAAAATGGATCATCCACGACTATGGAATAATACAGTATTTTAGAAACATAATTCACAGACTCAAACAGGGGCCTTACAGTAGGAACTAAATATTTGTACTTAGTTACTTCCCATCTCTGGTGGTTCCCAGAATGGTTAAAGCACGTGGATTTTGGACGAGTGCGAGGAACACCACCCAGAGGAGTGTCTGTATATATTTCCACGCTCAGTTGAGGAGAAGAGACTTGTCGTTGCACAATGTCACAATCCATCAGCATGTTCCTGACCTAGAAATCAAGCACAGATCGGAATGAAAACAATGGATTTCTCCATTACTCCCGGGGGCTCCAGGGCCTCAAGAATAGCTTCTCTCCACTTCTATCCTGCCTGTCTTGTGTTCAAGTCAGAAGATAAATGAGCATCCTTTGATACAGCTGCAGGGAGGGGGAACAAAATCCAAAGTCCCTGTGGATTCCTAAGGCGGCAAGCATGTGGAATACAGGGAACGGGACAAAGATCCTAACTTAATGCAGACGAGCACCATGTTTTATGGAACTAGGCTATCCTCGTCATATCCCTGGTCATTTCCCATAACCTTCAAAGGAAGGGTAACCCAATTTGCCCATGTTGTCAGAGACACCCCAGAATAAAACTCGAATTCCGTGTAAAAGGACAACTATTTTGAGATAACAAATTTGCAATGGAAATGAATAATATTCCCCATCCAGATCATATTGGCCCGTGATCCTTTACTAATGGTGGTTAATTAACTTTTAGGGGCCAGAAAACAACAAGTGAACTACCAGTGCCCATGTAAGGAAGTAATTAGCACGGTAACAAACGAGATGCTAAAATACCTTAGCCATCTCCACCATCATTTAATGAGGCGTTCAATCAAAACACATGAGAAAATAAATTGCTCGTTTGGTCATTTAGCCTACACACCTGAAAGAGCCAAATGTTCAGTTAGTATTTAAAAAGCAGCAACGAGGAACTCTTAATTGGTTATGAAATAGTCTAAATGTAATACTGATGCCTCACCTTTGACCAACATCCGCTTAATGAGACCATTCAGCGAGGAGATCGGCAATTTCTATATCGTTATTCCAAATGCCTGTGCGCTGACCGGGCACAATGTCCGTCACGTGTCACGTCCGTGTGAAACTGGTTGTAATTTTAGTTCCGGCAGGTGAATTTAAGCAGTGACGTCGGCCTTATGCAGTAAGTAATAAGTAGTAAGTAATAAAACACAGGGGGTCACAAATCTCAGCACCTGGAAAAATAGGCTAATGAGTCTCTGCTACCGAATTAAGCAGAATTAAAAACACGATTAAAAAACACGATTTCAGACGGACAAGCCCGTCTTTATTGTCACACGATTACAATCAACACATGCACGGAGGGCCACAACACACACATGCTGACGGTGGCCGGTGAAATTTGTCCTCTGCATTTAACCCATCCTGGCTTTGTCCTTTCCTCCGGGGGGCAGGCCAGGAGCAGTGGTCGCTTTCTCGTACAGCGCCCGGGGACCGACTTCGGATGTTGTCGTCACTGGTCGGATGACGATGACGATCTGATCTTCTGCATGTTTTTAATGGGGGGGGGGGGTTATATACGGGGAGGAACCCCCCTGGGGGAGCACGGGGAGAACATGCAAACTCCACACAGACAGAAAGGCCCTTACGACGAGATACCCCACCTGGGCAGTAGGCACTGAAGATATGGGGGGGGAACACAACCACAGCGCCCACAGTGTGCCAGGCGAGAATCGAACTCAGGACCTTCTGACTGCGAGGCGACAGCTCTACCACTGAGCCACCGTGTAAGAATTAAGCATTTATTTTCAAATTGTCTCATGTTTATGAGAAATGGTCCTGTAACACTTGAATCATGATCATTGAATGTTTGTATGATTCACCTTTTTAATGTCTATCATGTCTGATAACATCAGTAACTTAGCTCGTTAGCTAATATAAAGCTGTCGGCCATTTTGCCCACGTTAATCCCACGTGACCGACGTGCAGCCAATCACAATGCGCGCCCGAGCCGATCTTGTAGGCGAGCTGAAATTGCACCGACACAGGCACACAGTAATCAGCAATGTATTGTATACTGTGGTGATTTTGTCCTGATGGGACAGTCAAATGATTACTTATTACACCTTTAAAATCAAGATAGGACTATCATGTGTTTAAAAAACTCCATAGATTGTTTAATACAACATACCATATTCTCAACAATTCAACATCAACAAAATTTTGTTAATTAAAAAAAAACAAAAAAAACAAATCTGCATATTACCTTTATTGCACAGAACAATTTGAATGTATTTTTCCATAGATTTCTTTTTTTAATATCTTTTTTTTTCTCCCCTCTTTTTCTTTTTTTGTTGTAAAAAGCTGGCTTGGACTACACGGGTCAACATAGTCCAGAGTCAAAATAAAAAAGAAGAAGGAACAAGATCAAATAAAAAAACAAAAATCCCCAGTGTCATTCGGGAGCAAAAAAAAAAAGGCTAGTAGGTACAGTAGCCACACGTTGAACGAAGAGAGCATTCAGAATCAGCAAGAGGGAGAACCATGAGCCATATCCAGTGTGTGTGTGTGTGTGTTTTTTTTTTCCTTTATGCAAAACGGATTACACCAAAGCTGCTTCAGCTTCGCTCCACGGGTGAAACCATCTGTGTCACTCCAACCATCTGCATATCCAGTCCACACTTCCAGCCCATTACTGTGTCGTTGTCTGTAATGTCATCCATCACAAATAACAGCCTTCGTATATCCTTGCGCAGCACACTCACAAAGCCCAGCTGTCCACAGTGTGCACTCGCAAAAGGTAAGGGCGTCACCTCAGATCGTATATGCAGTGCCATTTGGGGGAGCGTGATACTGTATGCTGCAAGTTCGTTCCACCCAGCCGCACCCCCCCCAAAAAAAAAACAAAGATCACACATTTTTGGGGATAGCATACCTGTAAATAATCCTGGAACGTATAATTTCCATGGCTTTGATGGGAAGGGGGGGGGGGGGGGGGGGGGGGGGGTTGAGCAATGGGACAAATGAGTCATGAATTCCATAAAACAACCAAGAAAAATAACCACTAATGAAAGAGATATTCTACAGGTTGAGGAGCACATTCATTGTATCCAAAAGCGTGAGCACCACACCTTGTATTCCCCAGAATCATGTTAAGCACAAAATAATACCATTACATAAGACCATTTGAAATGCAATTTAAAAGGCCAGGGATAAGCCCATATGATATAAGTACCCATGCAAACTGCTCTGTTTGATGGCATAGGATACATGCTCCATCTATTGTTAGCACGCTACATCATATCCAGAACAACATCCCTCATATTCCCATCTGCATCATGTGCTGCATACAATTAGTGTGCATCGTCTCAGTGACTTCTGAAAATTAGGGCTGCATGATATGATGTTGACTCATATGAGATATGGAGACACTGCGTAACGCGTCATCATTCAGAAGCCAAGACGGGGGAAAACAGAAAGCCCCCCTCCAATCCTGGCGTTCTCCTATGTCACGTGCATGGTTGCGTGTTGCACAAAAAGATCGTATATACGGAAGATGAACACTCCAACTTACTTCCTTGACAGCTAGATCCACATTTTTCTTCTCGCCAATTCCCAATGGCTTCCTTGTTTTGCTCAGGAGTACAAAAAAAACTTTAACTGGTGGATTTTTTACATTTGTTGTCTGCGCAGCCCCACCACACAACAGCTTTTAGCTATGTTTAATTCAAGGAAAATGACGCTGGTGTGTGGAAATGAACGGAGCTTTTCCCCCCTGATGGGCGTGGCCTATTTCATGCAGTGTCTCTATTGGGCTGAATAAAATAAGCTATATCAGAGGATGTCCCCAATACTAAATTCTCATATCAACAGTCAGCCACATATAACAACTAGACTTTCTGCCTCTTTTCAACATTACATTTTTAAACAGTGTTATATGTGTTTTGCTGAAATAAGGGATTTTTGCTTGAACAAACTGATATACTTTGTATTGGCTGATGTTTACAGTGTAGTACTCGGTGTCAGTAGTATCGATGTATCTCTAGATGTAATCACTGTGTCTCTAGGTAGTTTCAATGCACTCTTCATGGATTATTCAGGTCGCAGGAGGATCAATGTAAACAGTGTTACTAGTGTGCCATGTACTTTCTTGGCAAATAATATGGAGTGCATTGTTATGACATTCAAATTCAGTTTTATATATCACTGACAGTTTTAATAATGTAATAATTAATTGCATTTATATAGCGCTTTTCTAGGTACTCAAAGCACTTCACACGGGGGTGTTATATTGCCAATGTTAATATCATCATACAGCACTATAATCTTCTGCTAATTGCTGGGGCATCTTTCAACTGACGATGTTGATGTGGTCTTATGAATACAGGCATATGATACCTGGAACACATTTGATGACTTTGAGAGCAATCAGTGTAGAACGAAACCAGTACTACGTGCATGTAGCACATACTGTAGTATTCACAAGTGCAACATTGTTGTACAGAATTGTGTGATGTACAGTATTGTGATGTACATGAAGTGCATCATGTACCACAGATAGTGTGTAAATGTGCTCACCAACCCATAAAATACTCTTTCATACATGTTTAGTACAAAATTTCACCTACCCCTGCAAATATAAAATGAAAACAAAACAAAACAATACCAGTAAACAAAAATAAATTAAATAAAAAAGGACAAAAGACAGCAATGGCCAAAACATGATCTGCCCCTGGCTGTTAGAAGTTTTTCTCTTTTCTGATATATTTTCCCCCAGTATAAATCCACAGGAATATGAACTGCTTATGACAAAATTGACTTTCAAACAATGCCCCCCCAGGCCTCGCAGAAACATTGCACTGTAACATCGGGGCATGTGTTTTCATTCCCTCTCACTTTTGAACGCCAGGAACTCCCCCTCCTCTCTTGTGCTTCAGTCAGGAAAAAACAGATTACTCTATGTTAACAGACCAGGATCCACAGGTTTGTACGAGGAAATAACATGTCTTTACTTTTCCATTTGTCTTATTTTTGAGTCCAAATGTTAATCGCTCCCACTGCTCCTTTAAATCATCTTCATATTAAACTTGCGAGGAGCATCCGCGGTGCCGCTGCTCACGCCAGCGTCTGATTTGCGCGGCACGTACTCGATCTCTATGTTGTGCTTTGTGTTGCCTTTTCCTCGGCTCCACAGGAAGAGCAACACCAGGCAGAACAGGACCACGCCCAGGAAGGAGATAAAGCCCATGGTGGTAGCGATGATCAGCGTCTTTATATCAAAGGGGAAAGGGACGTTAGCTCGCGTAGCGTTAGCACCATTCTCCGTGGGCTGGTTGGAGATGAAAGCAAAAGTCTTGTTGGGCTGCCGAGGCCAGTCGGGCGAGTAGCTGTGGATGTGCAGATGAGCAAGAGAGGTGTCATTTCCACCTGCGTTGCTGGCTATACACACGTATGTACCGTTGTCCTGGATCTGGGCGTAGCGCACTTCAAGGGTACCATCGGGCAACACAGACAGCCTTCCAATGGTTTTGGAGGTGATGAACTTCTTCTGCGGGGAGAGCCACATTATCACCGGGGCAGGATCCCCATCGGCTTGGCAGGCAAAATGAACAATAGCTCCCTCGTCGACAAACTTCTGCTGGGCTTTGCGATCCCGGATCCTGGACTTGCGACATGTGAAGTAGTTGGGCTGCAGAACATCCGGGAAGTCTTTGAACTCTTTGCCTTGGACAAACTCGGGCGAGGCGCAGGTGGGCTGCTGCTTGTTGAAGTTCAGCCTCCAGCGTCTTCGGAAGACCCACAACAGTCGGCAGTCGCAGGCCAGCGGGTTATCATACAAGGCCAGGGTCTCCAGGTTGCCCACCGAGTGGAAAGCAGACTCCTCTAAAGTGGTAAGAGAGTTCCCGGACACGTTTAAAATCTTCAGGTAGTTCAGGCCACGGAAGGAGTAGGGCTCGATCATTGCCAGCCTACCTCCGACCAGGTGGAACTCCTGAAGTCGCAGCAGATCATGGAGCTTATTCCCCTCAATGGTATGGATAGGGTTATAGGAGAGATTAAGAAAGCGTAAATAGACCAGGTGCCGCAGAGCTACATAGGGAATTGTCGTCAGGTTGGCATTAGCGATGGTCAGCGAGGTCAGATTTAATCCATACAAGCAATTTGGGGTCATAGTATCCAGATAGGGCCAATTGGCGATCTCCAACACTTTGAGCCGATAGAGTCGTTTGAAGGAGTAATCCCGTATGACGTTGATATTGAGGTGGCGCAGCCTGAGAGTAACCAGACTATGGAGGTGGGTGAAGGCCTCTGTGGGCACGGAGGACAGGTTGCACTTCTCCAAACTCAGGTGCTCAAGGCTACTTAAGCCATGAAAAGCCCGGTGGGAGATGAAGACTAGGTCATTATCGCCCACCTCTAAGGAGCGGAGGTTGTACAGATCCTGGAACATGTAGTCCAACAGGATGACAATCTTGTTCTCACTTATGTCCAGCTGTGTGAGATTGCTCAGGCCCGTGAAGACCCCCAGCTGGATGAGCTTCAGCTTGTTGCTCCGCAGCCCCAGTGTCCGCAAGCCGTACAGGTTGTTGAACGCCCCGGGTTCGATGGTGGAGATGGTGTTCTCGTTGAGCTCCAGGTGCTCCAGGTTGGGAAAGTTGGCAAACTCGTCTGGGTTGATGGTGCGGATGCGGTTCTTGCCGAGGTCCAGCAGCCGCGTCTCTGAGGGAATGCCCTCGGGAACGGTCATGAGCTTCTTGCGGTGGCACATCACGGAGCGCTCTTGGACGTTGCACTCGCAGCGGGATGGGCAGCCCGTGGTGGAGCCGGACAGCACAGTGCCCAGCATCAGGATCAGGATGGGCTGCCAGCAAGCCACCAGGTAGCTGTGCCCATTGGCTTCCCCGGCCGCCATCTTATCGGTTACCTGCAGGGGAGAGACAGAGGCAGAGAAGAACATTAAGTCACACTGATGATTTCTAGGAGACCATGTCTGGAGGATTTCTATTAGCCGTTTTTTCTCCCTTCCCAAACCTACCGAAAAACAAGGTGCCGATTTGAAAATATTTGAAAATGCCACAGCTCAAATGATGCGCAGAAGAAACACTAAGGTTACATAAGGTTGCCTGCTGTGTATGTACTGTATGCATGAGGCCTTGTATGGTGGTGTAACGAAACGATGTGTCATCACTGAACCAGACCAAAGACGATGGGATTCAAGCAAGACGGCCCAACTTCAACTCACTTCCTGTCATTTTGTCACGTGGGTTTTGCCCATGGTTCTCCGCGGACACGCCCACTTAGGAGACTTTCGGCAGGTCTGAGTCAATGCTTGACCATTTAGGAGACGTGCTGCTACCATTTGTTAGAATTGGCGAAGCCTGCGGTGACCCATCTATACTAATATAATATCTATGACGTAGGTCAACTTTGAAATATGCAGTGCGTTTTGTTATAGTACGCTTCTTCAATTCCACAGCATACAGGTAAAAGTTGGGGACTTGGGGAAGGCAGAATTACTTCTTCTTTGTCTTCTTTTGTCCATTGTGGCTATTGTCTGCCAGCTCAACAAACCCAAGTGATCAAATATGAAGTAATGCCTTTCTCATGTGAACAGAGAGTATGAATATACTGCTGCAATATTCATAGCGCACAAGCAAAATGAATGGAGGTAGCAGCTTACACAGAATATAAGGTATGGGGCGTGCATAATTGAGAGTGCTGACAAATTTGAATTCTGCATCGTTCACTTTTGCACACACAGAGCTTCAGAGGCATTTAAAATGCAGCTGGGCCCTGGGAACCAATATGAAACTCATTACAGGGATAGCACAACACTGGATTGGATTTATTTGTGATATATATACAGTATATAAGGAAATACCGATCCTAGATAGAGTAGCACACGGGCCAAAGGATTCTAATAATCCACCTCGTGTTGCTACTGCACCCTGCTTGTGTCTCTGCTGCGGCTTGAAGAGCATCTCCAGAGCATCGAGGGGCCCTGCCCAGCACCTTGCTGCTCGGCTATAGGATCAATCAGTCAACGCCGTCGCGCTGATATGAAATGATGGTATCTCAAAGGGGGGGCAGTTGCAAGTAGAATTAACCACATTTTTCACAAAGTAATCCAATTCATGCTGTGTCATAGACGCGTACGGAGATCAGCACATCTGTGGTTCGTTCTGTTAGCATATAAAGTCATCCCCCCCCCCCCCCCCTCTATTTCCAGCTTGAATGTGCTGTGTGAGTTGAAAACAGTCGGGGGGGGGCGGGGGGCGGGGTGGAGCAGTGCGAGCAGGAGGATGCAATCAAAGACGGATGGTGGCAAGTGTGATGTATGTGCTGTGGTTGACACTCAGCCCAAGCAATCTTTTACCATAAAATATAGACCGTGCAGCCACCGGGGGGGATTGGATACAGAGAGAGAGAGAGATATAGGCTTTAAGAGCGTCAAAACAAACCATATTTAATTTTGATGTCGCTGGTGTCGCTCCACCTCCCCCCCTTCTCTAACAATATAATTACTAAATTGATTTTATCATTACAGAAATTCCAGTTTTATGCAAAGAAGCGTGATGGCACCCGACGGTTACCCGGTTATTTATTGACCAATGTGTATTGACCAACGGGGAGCATCGTTTACTCTACCATTTGCAAGACAATGATCGAAGTGTGGGGAGGGTCCCGGCAGTAAAAATGCAGATGAACTTTAGAGCTAATGGTCGAAGTTGTGCGAGGATTTGTTAAGCAGCCGATCTTAATGGGGTGTCCGGTCACGTTTTGTTCCCGTAGCAACCGTTAGTCTGAGCAACGAACACTCTAATTGGCTCTTGAAGCACTTTGCATCAAAAATGCATGAACATAAAGTTGGCGCGAGGAAAATGTGTAAGAAAAGCCAACTCCTCCACATCACATTCTCACTCGTCTTAAGACGCATCTCTGGGGGGTTCCTGACCATTTGTGACGGCTGTTGTCAACTGAACGTACTACTATACCGAGCATTTCCTCAGTGGTACACAGTGTGTAACCTCTTGTTCTTTCCTCAGTGATACACACTACGCAGTGTGTAACCTCTTGTTATTCATTTGTCGCTACAAGTCAATGGCTAACTAGTCACACTGGCCTTTTCCTTGCTTGTGAACGAGGATCATGCACACTTTTGCGCTTCAGCAGATTTAATGGGCCATATTACATGTGGCAGACTGTGACTGTAGGGGGTGGGGGGGCGGGATCAATACGTTATGGTTGACAGTTAATTATGGGCTGACATGTTGCTGCCATTGTGGTCACCGCTAATAACTTTTTTTTTTTTTTTGCCAGCGAGCCACAGACGACCGCACAGCAGATTCATCAGAAGAGGGGGTTTATATGGGGTTCGTCTTCATTTTCTTCTTCACTCAATTTCATTTGATGGCCTTCCGAGGTCAAGGTTCAAGACGGAGAGTGTGACGATAACATCGGTAATCAAGTGAAATACCTTCTCAAAACAAGCCGAGATGATGGCCTGTCCCGAGATCAGAGACCCGCATCAGTCGAGGCTGATGATGCGCTTCTCTGCTCGCCTCTCGGGCCGTGATTCATCGCTCGCCCCCTTCTCCCCCTTTCTTATCCCTTAACCCACATTGATCAATTCAATTCTCAGCCATGTGAGAGAGAGAGAGAGAGAGCGAGAGAGGCCCGGAGAGATGGGAGCGCTGTGGAGCTCTGTGCCGCATGCTAAGAGACACCTCGCTTTAGATCCGCCTCCTCTCTCGCCTTCTGTCACACGGCTCTTGCATATTGGATATCACTCTCTGAGATGCTATTATGTCCAACTCGATTACCATTGACACCGAAACCCCATCATGAAAATGATCAAGTCATAATCCCCAATTGGTAAAGCTCCATGTCCTGCAACTCCAGCCAGTCACGGATGGCACTCAGGCATCTGAGTTATAATGAGCGCTGGCAGTCCGTCGCCTCTCGACTGGGTCAGAACACCCATGAAATAACGGGCCATCTGATAACGTAATCACACCACATCTGATTATTCTGCGAGGGACCGTTTGAAAGAGACGGGTGGTGTTTCCTAAAGCCGCTTTGACCGAACGCGATGAGGAAAGATCGCAGCGCCGACACTTCTTTTGCGCACGCATGGCTTCGACAGCAAAATGTACGCATGCGGGGGAAACAAAGGAGGATGAGGATGGGGACACATTACTATGAAAAATGCTAAACCATGGTTCAACATTTTACAGCTCCGTTTTGTTAATGATCTGCTGTTATCATTCCCTCGCAGGCACGTCGTCGTTAATGCAATTCCTCACTCCAATCAAGGCGCCCAGTTAGTGCCCGCACAGAAATACATTAATTGAGCCGGAGAGATGGGAGGCCCACTTCTCAAAGAGACGAATGTGGTTGAAGAGGAATAATAGAACCGGGGCTCATTAAATGAGGAGCCACTAGTCCAGGACCAGTAATGACTAGATCAATGAATGGTTGGAGATGTATGAATCTATGACAGCAGCATCGTTTTGGGATCCAGAGACGTGAAGGTGCAGCATGACATCAGGGAGTGGGGGTGGTTCTCGACGCTCACAAGACATGCAGCACAAGAGAATGACAGGAAGAAGAGAATGGTGCTGTAGGAAGAAGAGTTCTTTCGTGGTTTCTTCTATAGACCCTTTCTTGACAACAGAAACATTAAAAAATAGACCCTAGCTTACTTCCTGTTCTAGTGTTTGCTAGAACAATAAGAGACAGGAAATAAACTGCAGTCCAAACTGTTACCTAGCAAATCATTCCGGTGAAAAGGTCAAAAGCCTTATGTATGTAGGGATGTACAATACAGTGGAATCCGCTTATAGTGATCATGGTTATAGTGATCAACCGCTTATTCACCTTATGTAGCCACGCCCATTTGACCCGGTTGTGTGGCCGTATCGAAACTTCCGGCTAAAAATAATAATAAAATAAAATAAAAAATGGCTGCGCTGCTCCAATATCATCTAACTCTGAATTAACTAATCATTTAGCCAATTGTATGTAACATACCAAATAAAAGCAAACGGCAATGTCTAAGAATGCAACGCCATGTAATTGGCTCGTTAAGTCTCGCATTCCAGGGAATTACGTTAACGTCTGCGGGTCTTATAGACGTTAGTGGCTCGCGCTGCGCTCGGAGGAGAGAAAACTATCTGAAGCTGAAGGAGTCCAGGTATGTTTTACAAGAAAGTGCTCGTCATTGTCGACGATAACGTTATCTGACCTGGCTAACAGTGGATACTCGCTTGCTTGCTGTGTACCGGCTCAAAGTAGTAGGCTACGTTCTTTATTTTACCCCCTTCACTGTCCGCTCCAAAAACAACTCTTATTTTGCGCCGTGACCGCCGGAAGTGTTAAAAGGACCCGGAAGAATTTGGCCCACTGTAAGGTCTGAACATAAGGTGAATAGTGATCAAAAAGCGTGGTCACGAATCATTCCTATACGCTGTTTAAATAATTCGCTTATAGTGATCAATACTCCGTTTACAGTGATCATTTTGGACCTTGTCCCACCTGAGAACAATGGATTTTTTTTAACTACAGTTATTTTATTACTTTTTCCCAACAATGAGCCAACGAGATACAGCAGCATGTCTGTCTGTGTTATGGAGAGATATGCATCATCTCTGTCTGTGGAGAGATGGTGGCGTCTCTGTCGATGCGAGACCGCCGTGTTTGAAACAGCTGGAGGCCTAACTCATATTACTGTATGGATTTTTAAAAGTCAATAACATTCCTTTACTTTATATGTACTGTGTTCATGTACAAATGTCAATTAGATGGTAAAGTGCACGAGAAATAAAGAGAAAGACAACAAAATCTGTTATAATGATCATCTGCTTATACTACCCACAGACACACACACACACACACGCACAGACACACACACACACACACACACACACACGCGATCACACACACGCACACACGCACACCCACACACACACACACGCACAATTACATCACCTCTTGTCCAACCTGCAGGCATTCAATCGAGTCTATTGGAAACGTTTGAATCAATTTTGAGCTGTCATCTCTCATGAGAAGAAGCATTTGCCACACGAGGGTTTCATTTCTCAATATCAGAGATGTTTCTTTTTCAGAACTTTTTCAGTCTGGCACCCAACTTCAAATGTTCACCTTGGAACCCAACCAAACAGTAAATACTGCTTCTTTCTTTATCGCGCAGGAATCCATCCTATCTCCTATAATAAGAATGCAAAGTGTCTGTCTGTAGAATAGAATAGAATATAACTTTAATTGCCACATGTACAGGGCCGGTGGTATTTGTTTTCGGTACAGACACAATGTAAAAAGAGACACTGCATCATAGTTACATCACTTAAGTGCATCACAATAAAGTGAATCCAGACAACACCAATAACAGTGCACTGTATGCGAGTGTGTGAGCAGAATTGTGTTCGGCCACAGCTGTGCAGTTTTACTGTACGCAATCTTTAATTGGCTAATTAGGGCTGATTGATTCCCTAATTATTGCCCTAATTACCTAATGATGTGATGTCCCTCGAGCAATGATGACATCATCTGGTGACATCATCACTGACTCACTGATGACATCATCATTGAGCGCTCGAGTGACATCACTGGTGACATCATCAATCCTATACATAAGTGATATCATCAGTGATTTGAGTGTGCCCGGGAGGCTTTAGAGACCACTGTGTTCCAGACCATATAGACCATAGATATTGCTGATATTTTTTTATTTTGTATTTTTTATGTTATAGACAGCACATTGTGTATATTTGATATTTTTTCTCAACTATTTGTTCTATTTCTTGTGTTTTTGTATTTCTAGTTATTTATAATTATTAAATTCCCAGTTAAGTTTAACTGTTTCATTGCACTGATGTCATTTTGGACAATAAAGTTGATTGATGAGCTGTAAAATATCCTGCCTACATTACATATTTCAATTGATGTCAACTCTTTGTCAAGTGTTTGATATTTGAGGGATCATTGCAAAATCATTGTGTAATATAATGTGTATATATAATGTAAGAATATCGGCTGATATATATCGATATCGGAATCTTTTAACT
Source organism: Poromitra crassiceps (assembly GCF_964638095.1). Lineage (NCBI taxonomy): Eukaryota > Metazoa > Chordata > Actinopteri > Beryciformes > Melamphaidae > Poromitra > Poromitra crassiceps. Next base: position 8,203,593 of record NC_139652.1, read on the forward strand.
CCCTAATATCGGCATCGGCCTCAAAAATCCAGTATCGGTCGGGCTCTAGTTGGTAACCCTCTGACGAATCTCAGTTAGAGTAAAAGCCATGTTCAGATGCAGTAGCATCATCCACAGATAGGGGGATCTGTTGTGTCTCTGCATACACAGATTAACAATAGCACACAACTTTCACCAAAATATCTTCTTTCCCAATAATACTGAGTTGAGGATCATAATGAAGACACTGCAGAGCAGAGCTGACTGTATTAGAGAGGATCAACATCCTTCTCACTTGCTTGACTTTAAACCCCTTGGCTCCAAATTCAACACGCCTTTTTTTTTTTATAATACCTGACTAATTATAAGAACATTTGACAAGTTGTTCTGATGTCTTCCTCTCTCTATTTTTTTTCCAACCGTAGCTTTCATAACAATGTGGCAACACTGCAGCAAATCTTGTCACCGCATGCTATAAACAGCCTAAAAACGCTGATGCTCCTTGTGTCACACACAGAGAGAGAGAGAGAGAGAGAGAGAGAGAGAGCCTCCAGTAGCATAGTGTGTTCTCCACAATAAGCACAAGTGAACACAAGAGGGGAGGGGCTATTGTTAAGACTTAACCAGCACTAAACCTATAGCTTTACTTTACCTGTCACAAGGCATCAGTCCTGAGCCTCGTTAAATACCTGTAAGCTCGGGGGGAATCCCTGAGATGCTGCTGACACTATCTGCAGCAGAAAGTGTTAAAAGCCCCTCTATAGCCTCTGCAAACTGCTTAGTCAGCTGCCTGGCTAAGCGGGGGGGAGGGGGGGGTGGGGCAGCCCCAAGCCCCACCCTTTTTCTGTTTACTATATAAGCATTTTGCATGGTCTATTTTGGAACAATTTGAAGTGAGCATATGGTCCTATCTCCTTAAGTAGGGACTGACAAATTGATAAGGGGGCAGAATCCATTTTTATTACCGTTAATTTTCAACCAACTACATAATATTTCTTTCCTGATTTTTTTTTTGGTTAATTTCCACTCCCACTTTTTCATGCCTGGGAAATTAATCACTTACTGTACGTGCGCGGGGCACATAAACAGGGGCATTGCCGTTGCCAGCTCGGCACCCAGCTGTTGTGATGAAAAGGATTTCATAAATATCTGTCCAACTTTTGCTTATGGTTCACTTTTCTATTGTGAGTAACAGCTGGCTGCTATGACAGGGGGGGGGGGGACATGCATTATTTGACAGCCACACTTAGGGTAAATCCATATTACACAGGCATTGTTAAGGCAGAGTGTGTCTGACCTTTAGTAAGAGTACGTTGGGGAAAGGTCATCCCGGTGTCATTGAGAGAGGCTAAGCTGCGTGGTGGGATTGCTGGCCTGTGAGTTGGGCCTGTGAAATGGCCCGGGCTTAAACGTAAGCCCACTTCGCGGACAGATGGGCGACGTCGCCCTAATCCGGGCGAGGAAGCCCGTCGGTGCAACAAGGTGCCCGAAGTCTAAACAGTGGCCAGCTGCTGTCCCATCGAGACTCTGCCACCAAACCTGTCGAGATGCCCCTCCTGAACTTCACCCCTTCCCCCAGAAGGGGTCACCTACCACTTCTGCTCAGGTGGCCTCCTATCACCATCACACAGCCACATAGCAGCACACAGCGTACTCGGAGTGCTTCGGGAAAAGCACGAGCAGATGTTTCGACTGTTTAATATGCAAAGACAAAGGTGTTTGAAGAGAGAGAGGATAAATAAAGTTGCTCGATTGCTATGCTTGAGTTGTGCAAGTTTCGCCGTGAGTCTGAACGAGGAATTGAAGTCGGAAATATAAATCTAAATGTGTGAAATTCAGTTATTAGCCTTTTGTTATCGCTTAACAACTTGGTTTACCTAGCGCCTCCTCTCTGGTCGATCGATGCGCCTGTTTGGGGCTGAAGGGAACTGGTGGGAATAGCGTGATCCTCCCACGTGCTACGTCCTGCCGGTGAAGCTCCCCGCTGTCAGGTGAAAAGAAGCGGCTGGCAACTGCGCATGTGTCGGAGGAAGCGTGGTGCTAGTCTACGGCTCTCCCCAGATCGGCAGAGGGGGGTGGGGCATTGGAGCCGTGGTTATAGTCCTATAACCTCACTTACTCAGGTGAGTCACTCAGTCACCGGAACACTTACTGTAGGGAGGTGTCTGCGTTGGCGCATTATTCCTGAGTTGGTAGATCGTAGAGACATCAAATTTAGCTCAATGACAGATATTGGTAACCATTACAGTTAGCTCTACCATTACTAGCTGCCTTAGCAAATATTGGCCATAACTTGATGACAGATTATCTAATCATCACAACACTTTGTGAACATGTTCAAATACCATTAATTAGAGATGCTGCGATCCGATCATGTGATCGGATATCGGCGCGATATCAGCCAAAAAACATGGATCGGATCGGATCGGATTCCAGCGAAAATGACCGATCCAAGGCTCCGATATAAGCACTCCATTCCATGACTCCGCTCCAGGATTTCTATCCAGCATGCAGCAGCAGCAGCAGCAGCAGCAGCACACGGAGGCCGCGTTGAGCCTAGGATGGCCAGGGCCAAAACGTCAGACACACCCGTCCTTAACCTATGTGCGATTCGAAATCACGCGTCCGCACCATAGACTGGCAAACATGGCCGCCCCCAGTGTGGCTGTCTGACAGTTTCAAATTATAACAAAACAACCACTATTGCAATTTGCAATACATGTCCCGCAAGGTTTCTGAGATTAGGGGAAAGTCTGAGCTGGCGTTACGCTAAACCAAACGTGGGGATGAGGCAGCGGATTTGTTTTGGCGTTAATGTTAGCTGTTGTGATGATGGCTAACGGGGCTAACGTTAGCTAGCTGGTTATCTAGTTGCAGGGCAGCGCTCCACAAGCTTGTTGTGACCAAAACCCCCGCATTTAAAGCATTTCATACTCCCAGAGCTGGCGTAAACCATAGAGAACCTCATGCATTAGCCTACTCAAAATGAAACGTCCAGGGTTTGTGTCTCCAAAATCAACTAACGTTAACGTTACATGCAAGCTAACGTAGCTAGCTGCGGAGCACTCGATCTATAAGGAAAACGAATGCGCACATAGCCTACATAATTGTCAACATCACATACATGTATTTTCTTTAATCTAGACTACAGGCATCATTTTTCAGTCAAAAGTGAAACGACACAGATATGATGGCGTATAGTGAGGCTTTCCATGCCTCACTATAGAACTGGCCCCATGCAAAATTCAGACCGCTGTGATACACTTTACTAAAAAAAAATATTATATCACAATAGTGATGTCAGATTTGCTTAGGTCAGAGCTATGGAATTTTAAATCATCCATCTTTGCTCACAACATTTGCCCTTTCTTTCTTCTTCTTTTTTACCCCAGGTGTGCATAAAATACAGGTTAAGAACTTATGGAAAAGTCATGGAAATGAATTAGATGAACTAAATCGTTTACATACTATATTACCAAAGCACACACATACATACCTAACCCTAAAAATGTTTGTTGCCTGCTAGCTATCAGACAGCATAGAGAGACTTAAATATGTGCTGTATCGGTATCGGATCGAAATCGGTATCGAATCGGGTATCGAAATTTGATCGGAATCGGATCGGTTTTGAGCTAAAATATCGAAATCGGATCGGAATTGAAAAATCTCGATCGCAGCATCTCTACCATTAATTACCATGTGTACCAAATTTTGTGCTATTCGACCAAAAGGGGTTGACGAAAATGCCAGAAATGGGCGTGACGTAACACATAAACATCCATAACTCCACTCTTGTTTGTTCAATGATCATAAACCTTGGCAGATATCTCAAGCGATATTTTGGGACCGTGTCCTCAGAACCATTGACGCTTTTTTGTTGTTGCAATGTCAGCACCATTCAAGGCTTGAAGCCCTTCCATTTCTGCTTGCTGTTATATTTCTGTCAGCTCTCTGACGCATGATGCCTCTAGTGGCATTCGACACAGGCGCTGTGGGCCGGTACAGGATCTGTACTTGTTTTCTTAGCACCATAGAACTACTGCACTTGAATAAGGTGAATCATTCTCACATTGGGTTCTTTCCTTGAGCATGAATCTAAATGTGAAGTATGTATGTATGCATTTATGTTCTTTACATGTATGTTCCCCCAAAATTAGAGCTGCGACAATTAATCGAGTAATCGATTAGTCGATCGGCAGAAAATTAATCGACAACTATTTTGATAATAAAGTTTTGAGTAACTTTTTTAAGAAAAAAGTCAAAATTCTCTGATTCCAGCTTAAAAGTGAATATTTTCTGGTTTCTTTACTCCTGTATGACAGTAAACTGAATATCTCTGGGTTGTGGACAAAACAAGACATTTTGAGGAAGTCATCTTGGGCTTTGGGAAACACTGAATGATATTTTTCCATCATTTTCTGACATTTTATAGACCAAACAACTAATCGATTAATCGAGAAAATAATCAACAGAATAATCGATTATGAAAATAATCGTTAGTTGCAGCCCTACCCGAAAATCCAGGGTTATTGAGGATGACAAATGTGACTCATCTCCCATTCTTTGTCTAATTGAAATGCTCTAGGCTTTGCATCTTTATGACATCACTTCTGAAGTGTCCTTGAGCAAGACTCTGAATCCCCATCAGCGGTGCTAGCTGCCTCTGTGCTGTGACCTTCCTGGAGGGGAGCGAGGGAATCAATAAAGTAACCCATCAATATTACAATATAATTATTATCGGAGGTTCAGGGTTTTGTCTGGCTTTGGGAATAAAAAATAATAATAGTGGCAAAAATCCACTCACCACACTGCTGACAATGAGTGCAGAGGTCTGTATTTTAATGATCGTGGTTGTTAAACCTCGAAAGTCAGATTTCATTACCACCAAATTGCCCCAGGCTCCTAATATGGACACACACACACAGACACACGCGTGCACGCGCGCACACACACACACACACACACACACACACACACACACACACGCACAAAGACACACAATGAGCTGCTCTTTCATTATATCTCTTCTCATACAGTCGAAGACTGGTGTCTGGCAGTACCAGAACTTCTCTGTCACAGGGGACAGCTTCTACCCAACTGCCATCCGCCTCTTCAATGTTCCCCCGCACACACTATAGCTACGTGAGTCACGTGACTATCGAGCATTTTGGACTTCCTCTGGCGCCACTCTCTCTGTAAATCACTCGCTAAAATAGTCTGACAAAACAAAGAGCACAAAAATAACATTCACATCCATTTACCACTGTTCCCTCTGTACATCTTTACTGATGCACGACAACAAAACAAATATAAATGAAAGAATGTCAATATATAGTATAAGAATAAAGACTTCAGCTCGCCCCATTTAGCCAGTTCTGTATTGGAACTGTACACAGAATGGGCAAAATCAAGTGTGTTTACTGTAGCAGCCGCAGTACATGTGGAGAGTGAGGGAGCAGGAAGGAAGTGACCAGAACAGCTAGATTGTGAAAGATTGAGCGCCCCCCTGAGAGAGATGAGGGAATGGCCTTCTCCTCCCCTCTTTCCCTAAGGCACCCGCTGCTAACGCAGACAAAACACACGCTCGTATAAAATGTCTGTGTTTGTCTGTGTATCGCCTTGTCCCTTAACGCTATGACCCCCACCTCCCTTAACGCTATGACCCCCACCCCCACCTCCCTTAACGCTATGACCCCCACCCCCACCTCCCTTAACGCTATGACCCCCACCTCCCTTAACGCTATGACCCCCACCTCCCTTAACGCTATGACCCCCACCTCCCTTAACGCTATGACCCCCACCTCCCTTAACGCTATGACCCCCACCTCCCTTAACGCTATGACCCCCACCTCCCTTAACGCTATGACCCCCACCTCCCTTAACGCTATGACCCCCACCCCCACCTCCCTTAACGCTATGACCCCCACCCCCACCTCCCTTAACGCTATGACCCCCACCTCCCTTAACGCTATGACCCCCACCTCCCTTAACGCTATGACCCCCACCTCCCTTAACGCTATGACCCCCACCTCCCTTAACGCTATGACCCCCACCCCCACCTCCCTTAACGCTACGACCCCCACCCCCACCTCCCTTAACGCTACGACCCCCACCCCCACCTCCCTTAACGCTATGACCCCCACCCCCACCTCCCTTAATGCTACGACCCCCACCCCCACCTCCCTTAACGCTATGACCCCCACCCCCACCTCCCTTAACGCTATGACCTCCACCTCCCTTAACGCTATGACCCCCACCCCCACCTCCCTTAACGCTACGACCCCCACCCCCACCTCCCTTAACGCTACGACCCCCACCCCCACCTCCCTTAACGCTATGACCCCCACCCCCACCTCCCTTAATGCTACGACCCCCACCCCCACCTCCCTTAACGCTATGACCCCCACCCCCACCTCCCTTAACGCTATGACCTCCACCTCCCTTAACGCTATGACCCCCACCCCAACCTCCCTTAACGCTATGACCCCCACCCCCACCTCCCTTAACGCTATGACCCCCACCCCCACCTCCCTTAATGCTACGACCCCCACCCCCACCTCCCTTAACGCTATGACCCCCACCCCAACCTCCCTTAACGCTATGACCCCCACCCCCACCTCCCTTAACGCTATGACCCCCACCCCCACCTCCCTTAACGCTATGACCCCCACCCCCACCTCCCTTAACGCTATGACCCCCACCCCCACCTCCCTTAATGCTATGACCCCCACCCCCACCTCCCTTAATGCTATGACCCCCACCCCCACCTCCCTTAACGCTATGACCCCCACCCCCACCTCCCTTAACGCTATGACCCCCACCCCCACCTCCCTTAACTCTATGACCCCCACCCCCACCTCCCTTAACTCTATGACCCCCACCCCCACCTCCCTTAACGCTATGACCCCCACCCCCACCTCCCTTAATGCTATGACCCCCACCCCCACCTCCCTTAACGCTATGACCCCCACCTCCCTTAACGCTATGACCCCCACCCCCACCTCCCTTAACGCTATGACCCCCACCCCCACCTCCCTTAACGCTATGACCCCCACCTCCCTTAACGCTATGACCCCCACCCCCACCTCCCTTAACTCTATGACCCCCACCTCCCTTAACGCTATGACCCCCACCCCCACCTCCCTTAACTCTATGACCCCCACCTCCCTTAACGCTATGACCCCCACCCCCACCTCCCTTAACGCTATGACCCCCACCCCCACCTCCCTTAACGCTATGACCCCCACCCCCACCTCCCTTAACGCTATGACCCCCACCCCCACCTCCCTTAACGCTATGACCCCCACCCCCCTTAACACTATGACCCCCACCCCCACCTCCCTTAACGCTATGACCCCCACCCCCACCTCCCTTAACGCTACGACCCCCACCCCCACCTCCCTTAACGCTACGACCCCCACCCCCACCTCCCTTAACGCTACGACCCCCACCCCCACCTCCCTTAACGCTACGACCCCCACCCCCACCTCCCTTAACGCTATGACCCCCACCCCCACCTCCCTTAACGCTATGACCCCCACCCCCACCTCCCTTAACGCTATGACCCCCACCCCCACCTCCCTTAACGCTATGACCCCCACCCCCACCTCCCTTAACGCTATGACCCCCACCCCCCTTAACGCTATGACCCCCACCCCCACCTCCCTTAACGCTATGACCCCAACCCCCACCTCCCTTAACGCTATGACCCCCACCCCCACCTCCCTTAACGCTATGACCCCCACCCCCACCTCCCTTAACGCTATGACCCCCACCTCCCTTAACGCTATGACCCCCACCCCCACCTCCCTTAACGCTATGACCCCCACCCCCACAACGCTATGACCCCCACCCCCACCTCCCTTAACGCTATGACCCCCACCCCCACCTCCCTTAACGCTATGACCCCCACCCCCACCTCCCTTAATGCTATGACCCCCACCCCCACCTCCCTTAACGCTATGACCCCCACCCCCACCTCCGAAGACACAGCCTTGGAGTTGGGGGACGACTTGCCTGACAGAGGCTTCCAAGACTTGAGGCAGTTTGAGCAGGAGGGCACAAAGACAACACAACACAACACAACACAAAACGACACCACAACACAACACAACACACAACACGACAACACAACACACAGAGCCTTCTCCAAACGCCCCGGGAGATGTCAATGTTTACTGCTCCCTGGCACCACTTCCTGCTAGACTGGCAATAAAAGACAGGGGAAATAATGAATGATGAAGGTCACACAGCTTCATATTTCATATTGGAGAGTGAGTGAGTGACCTTGCAGCAGCAGTGTGTTTGATCCTGTGGGCAGAAGCTAAGCTAGCCCACCACTTTGTTTAGCAAGGAGGACTCAGAGGCCAGAGCTAACAAGGCCCCGCGACGTGCTTTTAGGAAGTCTGTTTCAAGCAATGGGCCGAAGAGAATCTGTTTTGTAGTCAGCGTTACTCTTCTAAAAATACCACAGCCTTTGTTTCACTGACTGCAATATGAATGTGTAATTTATAAAAGCATCCAGGCGGATGTGAGTCTCTAGTTGAACGGCCGCTCACACCAGCAGGTCCAGGAAATGTGTGGTCACACTTAAAAATACTTCATTATCCCACAGGTCATTTCAATACAAGTATCCATGATTAAAAATGTGTGGTCAAAATAATTCTTCAACTTCTCCCACACTGTGCTGGCATGTGTTCAGATAACATCAAATCCATACTTTGCTGCTATTTGCAAACAACTAAATTCAACTCTGTGTGGGTATATAGGCTGGGTTATTTTAAATCAAGTGGTACAGTAGTTTAGATTAGGTTTAACTCTGTGTGGGTATATAGGCTGGGTGATTATAAATCAAGTGGTACAATAGTTTAGCTGAGGTTTAACTCTGTGTGGGTATATAGGCTGGGTTATTTTAAATCAAGTGGTACAGTAGTTTAGATTAGGTTTAACTCTGTGTGGGTATATAGGCTGGGTGATTTTAAATCAAGTGGTACAATAGTTTAGCTGAGGTTTAACTCTGTGTGGGTATATAGGCTGGGTTATTTTAAATCAAGTGGTACAGTATGAGGTTTAACTCTGTGTGGGTATATAGGCTGGGTTATTTTAAATCAAGTGGTACAGTAGTTTAGCTGAGGTTTAACTCTGTGTGGATATATAGGCTGGGTTATTTTAAATCAAGTGGTAAAGTAGTTTAGCTGAGGTTTAACTCTGTGTGGGTATATAGGCTGGGTTATTTTAAATCAAGTGGTAAAGTAGTTTAGCTGAGGTTTAACTCTGTGAGGGTATATAGGCTTGGTTATTTTAAATCAAGTGGTAAAGTAGTTTAGCTGAGGTTTAACTCTGTGTGGATATATAGGCTGGGTTATTTTAAATCAAGTGGTACAGTAGTTTAGCTGAGGTTTAACTCTGTGTGGGTATATAGGCTGGGTGATTTTAAATCAAGTGGTACAGTAGTTTAGCTGAGGTTTAACTCTGTGTGGGTATATAGGCTGGGTGATTTTAAATCAAGTGGTACAGTAGTTTAGCTGAGGTTTAACTCTGTGTGGGTATATAGGCTGGGTGATTTTAAATCAAGTGGTACAGTAGTTTAGATTAGGTTTAACTCTGTGTGGGTATATAGGCTGGGTGATTTTAAATCAAGTGGTACAGTAGTTTAGCTGAGGTTTAACTCTGTGTGGGTATATAGGCTGGGTTATTTTAAATCAAGTGGTAAAGTAGTTTAGCTGAGGTTTAACTCTGTGTGGGTATATAGGCTGGGTTATTTTAAATCAAGTGGTAAAGTAGTTTAGCTGAGGTTTAACTCTGTGTGGGTATATAAGATGGATTATTTTAAATCAAGTGGTTCAGTAGTTTAGCTGAGGTTTAACTCTGTGTGGGTATATAGGCTGGGTTATTTTAAATCAAGTGGTAAAGTAGTTTAGCTGAGGTTTAACTCTGTGTGGGTATATAAGATGGATTATTTTAAATCAAGTGGTTCAGTAGTTTAGCTGAGGTTTAACTCTGTGTGGGTATATAGGATGGGTTATTTTAAATCAAGTGGTATAGTAGTTTAGCTGGGGTTTAACTCTGTGTGGGTATATAGGCTTTTTTATTTTAAATCAAGCGGTAGAGTAGTTTAGCTGAGGTTTAACTCTGTGTGGGTATATAGGATGGGTTATTTTAAATCAAGTGGTATAGTAGTTTAGCTGAGGTTTAACTCTGTGTGGGTATATATGCTTGGTTACTTTAAATCAAGTGGTACAGTAGTTTAGCTGAGGTCTGGATCCTCCTCAGTACACTAAATCCTCCCTGAGTATTAAAACGGATAACAATCCAAAAGCCCTCACCTGGTTCTTCAGAAATGTCTTTGCTCATAATACTGGAAGAAGAACGGCGTGCTTGTTTGCTCTACACAGTGCAAGGTGCCCACAGAACAATTAAGATAAGGTGGAGTGACTTGGAGTGTGTCTGCTGCACATGAAAACAGAGAGTGTTATCCAATCCCCTTTCATCCAAAACAATAAAGTCTCCTCTTTCTCCTTCTCCATCATAATGTAGAGCCAGACGCTGCTGAATGGGACCAAACATTCAAGTCTGCCATTATCAGTCTAATGAATTCACGGGCTATTGCGCATAAAAGCAAAGGAGCTTAGCAAATAACACAGCTTCACTGATTGACAAAGCAGCCATGAAAACACTCTCTTCACTTTGCCAAGGCTTTTTCTTTTTTAATGTTGCACAATTTTTTTGAGTTAAATTTTCCTTGAAAGAGAAGTCGAATAATATCCAAGCAGAGAGATCCAGCAGCCACATGCAAATTTGCTCCAGTGATGACTGCTATTAGTAGCCTATTATTCTCATAAAGCATACGGTAGGCTACATGAAATGCTTCTGCTTGATTTTGAACATGGTTATTAATTATAGGATGCTATTTATACTGCTGCCCTCATGAGCTACATTGAACAGATTATATGGTTGAAAAGTCAGAAGTACAAAAAATTAAGTTAATCGCCCAAGGCTGTGCTGAAACTCAAAACAAATAAATAAAGTCCAACCGAGTTGCATCTCCTGCTGGTGCATTCCCAAACCGATTTAAATAATCCACATTTTTGCTCAGAATTAATCATTCATGAGTTCCAAGTTAATGCTATGCAGCTAAATCAAGCCCTTTACCTCCTCCATTGCACATACTACAGTATGTATTGGCTGAGACACAGCGTCCAATTTAATACTGTACAAAAATGAGAGTAGCCTCCTTACTTATGCAAGCCAAAACGGGGCCATTCATTTTGAAATGTGAAAAACGTAAATAAAAAATAAAAATGTTAAATTCAACATGGGAACTCGGCCGAAAAAATCTTTCAATCGCAAATTCAGGGGAGGAGGGAGGATAAATGACCATCTTGTGGGGGGAGCTAAACATATTACCGTTCTCACTCAATTTGTGAGTGAATACATTTTTCCCTTAGATGCAGTGAGTTGGTATCTGTGCTGTGTGTATGAGTGTGTGTGCGCGCGCGTGTGTGTGTGTGTGTCTTGCACTGGCCTACGGCACCACCAGCCCTTCTACTACATCTCTAAGCCTGCAGGGCGTGGCTTTGATAGCGGGCGACCACATGGCGAGCCACGTCGCCGCGTCGATGATGAGGGGAGTCAACACGGAAACACGCCTTCATCTCACAATGAATAATTAAGACGGCGTTCTTCTCCGTCGGCGAGGGCGTGTGATGGGGCCCGGTGTGCAGCGGCTGGGGGCCATATTGACTTGAATCGTGACTGGCATCTCAAGGCTTTTCCTCGCAGTGTGGCGAGAAGATGAAGATGTCCCCTTGGCTTGGCTGGCCCTGCGGCTCGCACACACACACACAGGCATTTCAAGGGAAATTAGGCCTAATTAGTTGATAGAGAGGTGACCCCCTCCTCCCGCAGAACATGCCACACCAGCACACTGCGCTCAGGCACAGGAGGCAATGGCTGCCGCCTATACTAGACGACAACATTATGCTAAGAAGCAAACACTGCCTCCTCACTGAAGGGGCTTTTCTCCCTATAGAGAGGCAAAGCGAACGCCTACTTCCTGCTTCAGCGCTGCACCAGAGATTTTCATCCGCGCCATTTCTTTTCCCATACACATTTCGTAAAATGCTTATAAAAATAGTTTTACTTCGTCAAACCAAAACGGTCCAGCCAGAGGCGGAGCGACCCTATCAGCCCATGCCTTTTTTGCATGTTTGAATCTGTTTTAGCCATATTTACATATTTACATATTTAGTGGAATATCTCATTTTAAACACACCAATGTTATTGTCTATTGATTGAATTGCTCTCACACTCAGGCCTGGCATGGAATTTTTTTTTGCCCCTGGGGGGGGGGGGACTGGGGCCTATCCCAGCATGCACTGGGTGGAAACACCTTGATGGACTTGGTCGCCAGTCCATCACAGTGACAGGGTGGACAAAGATAGGCAGACCAGACCCCCGTAGCTAAATTTCCCAAGGGATCACTACATTTTCATCTTATCATGCAAACACAGAGAAAGGACCGGAGGAATCGAACACAGCTTCTGCTTAACCACTGAGCCACCGTGACAGTTTATTCATTAAACATCTTATATGTCAACATAAATGTGGCACGGTGAAATTTGGTGAATGCAAATTCTTTTATGATGATTTTCAGTTTCTTTCAAGGGGCTGCTATTGCCATTTTTTTATTTGCCAAGAGTTGTTTATTAAGTTACTGAAACCTTGAGTGTCTTGAGGGTCCACATCCTTTTCCTCTGTTAATCCCTCGGTTCATTTTGTGTTTTTGTTCTGCTAATAAATAATAATATCAATAACGATGCTGGCAGTATCAAGAATTTCATTTCTCAAATTTCCCTTTTACGATTAGAAAGAGTGCATTTTCAAAATGACTTGCAAGGATCTACTGCCAAGAACGCTTGCCTGAACTGCAACTGGTGCTGCCAGTTCAACTGGTGCTGCCAGTTCAACTGGTGCTGCCAGTTCAACTGGTGCTGCCAGTTCAGGCACGAGTCCAGCGGCATCGACAGGAATAAAGGCGATAACAATGGCGTCAGCCGCCTCCCAGGGCCAAACCTCCCACATCCATACAAGAGCTGTTTGACATCCTGCCACTGACGATCAGGAGTCTCTCACCACCAATCAAAGAAAGAAAAGAAGCATTCAAATGACTGCTAGCCTGAACCGTGTGCTATTTCTCCTCATATTTGAGCTAATGGTACTTTCCCATACCTCTATTTGTTTTTGCTTTTGAAGGACATACTCCATGAAGGTGAACCTAACACAGAGCGAGAGGACAGTCATTTCCAAAGGAGTCCACACCTTCACCAAGGTGACAAAGTCCACGATTCGAGATACCATTTAATCTTGAAACAATCCATAAAGGAGGTGGAAAACACATCTTTGATCGTCTCCCAAACGGCTCTTGATGTATGGCTCTGGAACACACAGGCTCTCGAACGACATCTCAAACTGCCTGAGCAAAACTCACGCCGGTTTACTCATTTAGGCCTTGGCCACACTGATCCGTCAGAAAATGGACAGAACGGATAGACGGATAGATTTATGTCCGTTGCATGTACAAGTAACCTACTTGTACAGCAGGTGGCGGTAAGCACCTTGAAGGTGTCAGCGACCCGCCTATAAACCGAGAGAAGAAGAAAGCTGGCGTCAGCTAGCTGTTAGCTCTGTGCGCTACGTTACTTATGTGGCAATAAAATGCCACCGAATGACCAGATTAGATGGTGAAATCAGACGGTGACACTGACTATCACGTTGTACAACAGCGCAGCGGGATGGTGTACACAGCATTAATTATAGCCTCCTTCACTGCCTCGGCCACCATCTTTGAAAAGTTTGAAACAAATCTCGGAACGCCTCCTCTCGAGACCTCGACTCTGATTGGCTAAACGGACAGTGACCATCCGACCATCCGATACGTCCATCCAGAAAAAGTTCATCCCTCTTCAACTTTCTGTCCATCAAAACGTATGCAAATTTTCTGGATACGTACACTTCTGAGTACTCAAACGGACAGTCGGACAGCTGTCATTGAAAATGAATGGAGAAATGAACGCACACGGACAGACACCACGGATCAGTGTGGCCAAGGCCTTAGGATTGATCTCCTCCAAGACGGTGGAGGTGTGGGGGGGTGCGGGGGGTAATCTCATAAGTGCTTGATCAAAATCCCGGCATGCGTTATGAGAACTGCACATGAGCCAGACCAGGCTGTGAGGCGGATGGTGTCGTAGCTTCACCATAACAGAAACCAAACTGCCCCCCCCCCCCCCCCCTCACATCCGCTGCAGTGTGAGCCAAGTCCAAAGGTAGCTAACACCTCCCACGCAATTAGCGATGGGTGGTGCGGTGTATCGTTTCAGGCTGCAGTGCCGGGTCGTCCCTCTTCACCTGGCCCGTAACACGGAGTGGCTACGTTCAGCGCCGCCTCTTGCTTCAATGAGCGTCGACCCGAGACTTTCATCGGTTGACTTTTCAACACCGACATTATGATGAGAGTGGACCCGGGCCATCTGAAAGGCAGGGATTTTGAAATTCACACTGCCGAGCGGTGACTCAGTATCCCCCGCACTCCAACTAGGATGAATCACCTGATTGAATATGCAAACTAAGCAGCGCCCGTCGAGGCGTGCAAAACTAATTGTAAATGAATTGGCTAAAATGTGAAGGTCTGGTAGGTTATTGATTGAAAAGCCTTTCTGCCGGTGGAAAATGGGCTCGGCCTACGAGGGGAGGGGCCACACCAACAATGCACTGACAATAACCTGTAGGTGGGATTACTGTACTTAAAGTTACACTAGGTTGTAGTGGGATTACTGTACTTATAGTTACATACTGAAGCTGCAATAGAAGCTTTTGTGTGACTTGCACAGAAGTCATGAATCATCATGTGTGCATTTGTGGAAAACAGGACATATGAACACATTTAAATATGAATAAAGAAAGGCAATAGTTCAAGTTAATTAAGTAATTGTTCTTCTATATCTCTTATAGGCCTCTTCACTACTGAGATTCTGGTTTTCTGGGAGCACATAGTGTACTAACTGATTAAAGTCCAACTCCAATGTACTGTAGATTCTTGTATGTGTATGTTTTTTCCCTTTCTTCGTGTGTGTGTGTGTGTGTGTGTGTGTGTGTGTGTGTGTGTGTGTGTGTGTGCGTGTGCGTGTGCGTGCACACTAGGGTTGCACGGTATACCGGTATTAGTATGGTACCGCGGTTCCCTGCCGTTAAAAAGGATACTATACCACGTTAATTTAGTACCGATACTTAAAAAAATGTCATGGGTTGCGTCAGTGTGCGACCGTGGTGTTTGTTAGCGGAGGAGAGAGACACAGCGGCATTACAGTTGAGAGCCTGTCTCCCACCTCACGTGAAGGCAACACAGCCTTGCCTTGAACCAATGGTGACTCGTGAAAAGTGAAAAAAAGCTCGTCTCTGACTCTGTCTGCTTCATGTGGGGGCGTGTCGACTTTCCTCTCTTCCCTCTGCTCGCTCTCTGGCCACAGTCGTTCAGTCCTCACTACAGCACCCCGACACACAGGACAGACGCAGCGAAAATGGCAGCGGCTTCTTCTAGTCTTGCAAGCCGACCAACGCTTGTAGAAAAAGCAGATGCACGAAGCGAAATATGGAAATATTTTGCTTACGTTGCCGACAGCGAAGGCAAGCCCGTGGACACATCCAAACCAGTGTGTAAAAGGTGCTTCAACGTGACGCAAGCGAAAGGATCAAACACATCGAACCTGGCTAAACATCTTGCCGACAGGCACCCCGACCTGTTCAAAGAGTTTAAAGACCGACAGGTTAGCGAACGTGAACGATAAACATACATGCCCTCAAATAAGTCCAACGAGTATTGTGTGACAAGCGAACTTGTTTCACTGAAAAGTTCGCTTGTCACAATAGCCTACTCGTTTACAGTAAAACACGAGGCAATGTGCTGGAGCACAGATCTCTGCCAAGGAAGGAGCAAGTCATGACATGTAACGTTTAGGGGAGGGGACATCAGATGACTGCATACCATGTACAATATTTAATAACACTATGGCTCTCAATGCCAGTGTTATTAAAGCTTTTACATGGTAAGCAGTCATCTGATGTCACCTATCCTAATATTTACAATAATCCCAATTATTAATGATATACGAATTAATTGTAAAAAACACCTAGCCTACATGTATTGGGGGGGGGGGGGGGGGTACACCACATAATAAGCCTACATTTCAATAGCCTACATTTATGTGTGAAAATAATATATATTACTAAATTAACCATAAATCTGGCACTTAATGTTAATGAAGCTTAAACCCAGGATTATTATATACTCTATTTATTCCACTACTTTTCCTGATGTTTTAGTTTTTTGCCGTGGTATCGTTTCAGTATCGGTATCGAGATATTTAGGCAGGTATCGGTATCGAACTCATAATTTTGGTATCGTGACATCCCTAGTGCACACGCGCGCATGCTTGTGATAGAAAAAATACATGCAACCCACTTGAGTCCAACCCATGATTTTGGAACAGTACAGTACAGTCCAGTACACAGTCTCTCCTCTTCAAAGTGACAATGATTCTATGATCATATGTATAGGGCTGACAAACCCCTATGGTATTGTATGTATGGTAAAGTATAGCCACAGAGCCCAAAGTACTTCATATATGGTATAGAAGTCTAAGTATAGAAATGATTGTAAGGTCCAACAAGAATCAAAGACTCTACACGGGTCTTCATCCATACACTTCCATCAACTTCTCAAGAGAATACAGTCCCAAGACACAAATGGTAGAATACATCAGCATGAATACAATTGACCTTCCCTGTCCCCTTTTTGCTCCAAGAACAGTTGAGCAAGCTTGTAGCAGCCTATGGAGCCAGCCTAGAGTCAGGCTGCTCTTACTGAATTCACACATTTTTCAAAGTAAAACTGGGACAGTTCACACAACTTTAACACGACATAATTATACATCAAAGAGCAAACCCTTCAGATACGCCAGAAATAATAAGCGTTACAATGTATCGTTTTGAGATAGCAACATTTGTTTGCTACTCTTGTTTGGCTGTCAGCTGTAGGCTAAAAGTTTGACCTACCTAGTGTCCTCAGAGTGGCGTCAGCGGAGGACCAAAATGCGAGACTCATTGGCCAATGAACAGCCAGGAATGGGTCTCGCGCTACTTTTGCATGCTAAAATAAAGCTGATAATGTACAATTTGATTCAAGGGATGAAAAACCCTTTCAGAGTACAACACAAACTGTCTATTTTGCTGCAACTCGACAGTGCTGCTTTTTTTTAACTCAAGAGTTCCAGGACCTTACTTCCTGGAAAAAAAACTGGTCCATTGGAGTGAATGGAGATGTCGGGACTCTTCTATCTACACGGCTCTGGACCTACCTAGCAACAGTAACTACGGGGGAGCTGGACTTAGTATCGGTCAATTGACAACAATGTTCTACCAAAACTCATCAATAATGCCTCTAATTCTCTAAAAATAATAATAATAATAACAATTATTATTATTATTATTATTATTATTATTATTATTATTATTATTATAATATCATTACCATTATTATTATGAATGCCTCTAATTTAACCATTTGAAATGTTATTTTTATCCTTTGTCCTATAAGTATCACTTCTCCAAAACAAGCTGGGCGTGTGCACGTGTTCACATTCACAGCACGCCGCAGACGAGCGGAGCGGCCTGGCCGACCCCGGCGCGGCTCCGCCCCGGTGCCGAGCTAGGGAAGCTTAATCCATGTCCTCTGGAGAGATCGCCCAGAACGATGAAGCCTTCATTAGGCAGATAAAAGCCAGCGTAATGACGCTATTGATACAGACTGGGAAATGAGGACGAAGCAGAAGCAAAAAAAAACAAACGGCTATTACACAGGATGGCCGAGATGGAGCTTGGGAGGCGGTTAGCAAAGTAACTGCAGTGGAGCGGTTGGTGGTGTGGGGGGAGATTTGACGGTTCACTCTCACTCTCAACTCTCCGAGCAGGGGAGCCGCGTCTCATCTCTCCGAGCAATCCTACCTGCTCCAAATTCCCTCATAAGAAGCTTAGAGGGAAAATGCTGACCTTCATATAATCAAAGATTATGTGGAGGAAAACAACAACAACAGTTTTCGGAGTGCTTAAGCAACGGCACTCGTGGGAGTTTTGAGCAATTAAGGCAAAATTACTTGTCTAAGCTGTCCTTGTATCTTTGCTCCCCTGTTGTACGAGAGGAGGTCATGAAGAAGAGAGGAAAAACAGAGAATCGCATCTCACCAGCTCTGCTAATCCTCTGGAGGAGAGGCACAATCTCACTTTGAGAAAGACAATCAGGTAGTTCACATGCTACACGTGGATCAACGGCAAGGTGACCCTGTTCACCTTATTTTTTGCCCATATAAGGACGCTTCCCGCCTAGCGTCATTTTGTAATCGTTATTCCGTTATTCCGATGAGAACGTAACATTCCAAATTATGTGACCAGTTTATCAGAATAACGCCTATTTGGACATTTTTAACGAGCAGCGAGGACTGAGAGCGCCGGCTCTGTGACGGGTCGGACTAGCTAGTATCTGTCAACCCCTACTGTACTGGCAGTGAGAAAACACTGTCGACGTGCTTTTCGTAAATAACGTTAAATGCCGACCGGGTACGGCCATCGGCTCCTCGCAGCGGTAACGCTATATGAGCATGTACTGTAACTGACGTTGGCCGCAGTGTAGCTGCTAAATGTTTGCCAAATTCATTCATAGTTTACAGTTTACGATGCAACCGGCCGGCCGGCTGACGCTGAACCGGAAGAACAACTACAATTGCGTCTGACACGGAGGTGAAAAAGTGGGCGTGGCAACATAAGGTGAATTAACAGCAGATGGCTTTAGGGTGGACAAAGACACGTCACATCCCTCGTCAACACTTGGACACCCCGACAGAGACATTTCAGTAAAGACAAAGACACGTCACATCCCTCGTCAACACTTGGGCACCCCGAAAGAGACATTTCAGTAAAGACAAAGACGTCTCATCCCTCGTCAACACTTGGACACCCCTACAGAGACGTTTCAGAAAAGACAAAGACGTCTCATCCCTCGTCAACACTTGGGCACCCCTACAGAGACATTTCAGTAAAGACAAAGACACGTCTCATACCTCGTCAACACTTGGACACCCCTACAGAGACATTTCAGAAAAGACAAAGACACGTCTCATCCCTCGTCAACACTTGGACACCGCTACAGAGACATTTCAGAAAAGACAAAGACACGTCTCATCCCTCGTCAACACTTGGACACCCCTACAGAGACATTTCAGTAAAGACAAAGACACGTCTCATCCCTCGTCAACACTTGGACACCGCTACAGAGACATTTCAGAAAAGACAAAGACACGTCTCATCCCTCGTCAACACTTGGACACCCCTACAGAGACATTTCAGTAAAGACAAAGACACGTATCATGCCCAGTCAACACTTGGACACCCCTACAGAGACATTTCAGTAAAGACAAAGACACGTCACATACCTCGTCAACACTTGGACACCCCTACAGAGACATTTCAGTAAAGACAAAGACACGTCACATACCTCGTCAACACTTGGACACCCCTACAGAGACATTTCAGTAAAGACAAAGACACGTCACATACCTCGTCAACACTTGGACACCCCTACAGAGACATTTCATTAAAGACAAAGACACGTCACATACCTCGTCAACACTTGGACACCCCTACAGAGACATTTCAGAAAAGACAAAGACACTCCTCATCCTTCGTCAACACTTGGGCACCCCTAAAGAGACATTTCAGAAAAGACAAAGACATGTCTCATCCCTCGTCAACACTTGGACACCCCTACAGAGACATTTCAGTAAAGACAAAGACGTCTCATCCCTCGTCAACACTTGGGCACCCCGAAAGAGACATTTCAGTAAAGACAAAGACACGTCTCATCCCTCGTCAACACTTGGACACCCCGAAAGAGACATTTCAGAAAAGCAGCACTTTATTCCTTTCAACTTCACGTCCTCGAAGCAATCTTGCAGAACAGAAGGATTGTGGGAAAGTGTCTTTCTGTAGGCTCACACACACACACTGCATCATGTGGATTTATATCTCATAGCAACTCATAGCAGAACACATCCAACCCCCTCCTGCTGAGCTCGTGACTCGTGTGATGGATTCTGCCACTCGTGTCTTAATTAAGGAGAAGGGGAACGACTGCCTTCTCTTTCGTGTCCCTGGAAAGAACGCTGTCTTTGTTGAAGGACACTGACAGACACATTATGCTTGTGGTCATACATTTTCGAATGTATTCCTCCAAGTCATATCATTTTATCATGTAATTTTGTATTGCAAAAATACAATACAATAAATAAATAAATAAATAAATGCAGTGTGAAAACATTGATCAATGTGCTAAAAAAGAGATTCTCAAACAAATGTCTGTTTGTCTCAGTTTTAAAACCATATTTGCACTAGTTCATTACAAAACATTCTTATTAGGGTTGTCACGATACTAGAATTTCTAACTTCGATACGATACCCAGGAAAATATCGATACTCTATGCCATTTTCGATACCACAGGGGCAGGAAATGACAAGACATCAAGAGCCATAAAAATAAATGGACAGACGCACACTTCTCCATAATCTCTAGGCTCGACAAAACTCATTCAACTCTTTGCACTTACGTACACAGCAGATGATCCCTCCTCTAGTCATCGTCAGCCTATCAGAACACAGCAGATTACCCCTGCTCTAGTCATCATCAGCCTATCAGAACCCTTTTAGCTTGTTGAAGCAACAATGATAGGTAGGGAAAAATCAGTAGTATGTTTGATTTTTCATTAAAGGAACACTCCGCCCATTTTCAACCAGCTTTGTATCATTAGAACATCAGTAGTATATCAGAAAACTGTAAACGGTTTTGAAGTCTGTCATTTAATTTGACAGTTATTGAGTGTTAAAGTGTGGACCAGTGACATCACTGGTCCACACTAACTCAAATGAATAACTCATTAACTCAAATCAACTCTCAATAACTGTCAAACTATTCATCATTCATCTATTTGACAGTTATTGAGAGTTGATTTGAGTTAATGAGTTATTCATTTGAGTTAGTCTGGACCAGTGATGTCACTGGTCCACACTTTAACACTCAATAACTGTCAAATTAAATGACAGACTTCAAAACCGTTCACAGTTTTCTGATATACTACTGATGTTCTAATGATACAAAGCTGGTTGAAAATGGGCGGAGTGTTCCTTTAAGAGAAATGTACATTTTTAGTATTGACACTTATTGATACTATCAATACTTTTACCAACCCTAATTCTTATTTAGAATATTAAAGATTATTTAACACAATTATTAGTCTTTGACTTTGGGAACAATCATGCGTTTATTGAACTTAGAAAAACAACAACTTTCAACCCTGGATTTCTTTGAACTGTCATCTTCTACCGGAAGGTTTAATAATACAGTAGATGGACAAACTCGCTCTTGACCCCGAGCTGAAACGACACGCGGTACAGCGTGTTTGGACTTTGGAGGGGCGGAGCCGGAGTGCACCACTGCAAGGGGAAAGGGGTGCGCTGGATTTACGACACAGGACAAAACGAGAGCAGCATTGCTAAACGGAACGTGGCACATTTTGATCTCGATTTTCGACGTTCTTGTTTTCATGATTGTTGGACGCCAAAACCGTGATCACGATTCATATTCGATTAATTGTGCAGCCCTGATCTTGGACCCAAATCTGTCACGTGAGGCTGATGGAACAGCCAAGGTGGATGGCAGAGACACTCCACACTTTATCAGTGTTTCGCTCGTTATTAGCGACATGGCAGGAGTGAGCAATACCGAATGCAAAAGAGCTGAATTATTGATTGAGACATTAGCATATCTACAGCACGGGTTCAGGAGCAGGGTGAGGGGGGGACGGCATTAGGGAGAAAGATTAATTCCAAGGCTTCTTTTGAGGGTATAAGACAAGCTCCAGCAATTTACAGAGCCTATTAGTTGTCATCTTAAGCGGGCATGTAATGCACATAGAGGGACCATGATGCCACATTTCAATATGAGCCCACACACACACACACACAGCACAGGCAAAGTCCTTCCCTCACCTGAGACCTTCTCAGCTTCAGAGCATGTGACTGGCACCAGCTCAAGTCTGTCCCCAGAGGTCAACGTCAGCCATCGACCAACTGATCGTCCAATTCATCAACTCAGAGGTGTGTGCGCTAGCTGCCTTTAGAGCAGATACAAAGAGCAGATCCAACTAGAACACAGCACGTTTGAAGGTTTCTTTTTTAGAACGGTATTTTTCTTCTTTTTGAACAGATTGAATTTCCATCACTCTGAATGCCTTCTGGACTGTATTCATTCTGCTTCTCTGAGTGTCCCTGAGTGTGCCTGAGTCCCTGCATTCTCTTTCCCTGGCTGAGATCTGAAACACGTTCAATCAGAGAAAAATCCATCTTGTTCTCCACTTAATTCCTCCCCACCCACATACTGTGAGAAGAGAGGCTATGCTCTATCCAATCAGAGAGGCTATGCTCTATCCAATCAGAGAGGCTATGCTCTATCCAATCAGAGAGGCTATATGCTCTATCCAATCAGAGAGGCTAGATGCTCCATCCAATCAGAGAGGCTAGATGCTCCATCCAATCAGAGAGGCTAATATGCTCTATCCAATCGGGCACATTCCCAAACCGACCACTTCTTCCATATCAAGCTCTTTTCCAAACTGCCCACCGAATTCACTTTGAGGGTTTGGTATTTGACTATGGTGTTTTAACTCACGTTCCTATGTATGATATGGTATTTTAACTCACGTTACTATAATATAGTAACGTGAGTTGAGATACCATAATATGGTATTTTAACTGACGTTACTATAATATAGTAACGTGAGTTAAAATACCATAATATGGTATTTTAAAATACCATTTTTTTTTTACCATATACCATACCATAAAATACCATAATATGGTATTTTAACTGACGCTTCTATAATATAGTAACGTGAGTTAAAATACCAAATTATTGTATTTTAACTCACGTTACTATGTATGATATGGTATTTTAACTCACATTACTATGTATGATATGGTATTTTAACTTGCATGAATATGCATGATATGTAAATGTTGATATGGAAGGAAAATGATGTGCTGTGGTTATACTGTACATATAACTTGTACTTGCCACAGTTGGGCGTGCTGCTATACATATATTAACATGACATCATCCTCTCA
This sequence comes from Poromitra crassiceps, assembly GCF_964638095.1. Taxonomy (NCBI): domain Eukaryota; kingdom Metazoa; phylum Chordata; class Actinopteri; order Beryciformes; family Melamphaidae; genus Poromitra; species Poromitra crassiceps. The sequence continues at coordinate 8,226,855 of NC_139652.1, forward strand.
CTAATCATTGTGTGTCTTTATGAATAAATGAGACATCATAATCTGATTAGCTCTCAATTGAAGGATGATGAAATAAAATGAGGCTGCCACAAAAGGCTACGCTTCTGACAAAGACATGCTATTTGATCATCAACACAGGAGGTGAATTAAAGAAATATACCTTCTTCATTACAGTATATGTATGTCGGAATAATGTCTGGCAATGCCCTTGGCTTGGACTAAGTTCGACTTGGCATCCAATCCTGCACTTTAGCACACAACCCCTATTCAGAAAGCCAATATGATTCTCCGTCAGTGAAAAGGTACGAATTCCAGCATTTCTGTGAGACAGTTTGGTGTCCAGTCGGACTGTTGGTGGAGTATTTCTGCCTCTACATGTCTAGCAAACCAGCATGCATCCGTGTCGGGTCGATAACGTGAAACCCAACCTCCACCCTGCATGCTTCCTTCCAGCGTGCACTTTCTCTCTCCTCCATCGACGGTATTAACAGTTCTCTTTACAACATCCTGTCATTTGCCTTCCCACAGTGAGTGGGCGAGAGAGAGCAAGAACGGCAGCTTTTAGGCAAGTTAAAGAAACAGAGAAAGAGGACTTGGAGAAAGAGAGAGTGATAGAGAGACATAGGGCAAGAAGAGCAGAGAGTGGGAGAGAGAGAGAGAGAGAGAGAGTGAAAGAGGGACATAGAACAAGAACAGCAGAGAGTGGGAGAGAGAGAGAGAGAGAGAGAGAGTGAAAGAGGGACATAGAACAAGAACAGCAGAGAGTGGGAGAGAGAGAGAGAGAGAGTGATAGAGAGACATAGAACAAGAACAGCAGAGAGCTTTTAAGGTGTCCTTTGTACCTCAAAGCAGGGTCGTTGTCTTGAATCCCATGATGATTAAGGACAGGCTGTCAATGGATAAAAAGTAACGGCATTGATTTGGTGAACGCAGGCACAATGGACTGGAAACACATTAAAATCATCAGAGAACACTTTCATTCAGGTATCAGGGAGGAGAGCTTTTCTATACTTAAAGCAGCATTTCAACAAGAGGGCATGATGTCCTCGGTGAATTATAATGGACCAGTGGCCATTAATGGTAGTTTTTTGAGACCGCAGCGACAAAGGGTTGCGAGATGCTTGGATTCGATTGAAAATGCATTCGCTCGACATGCATGTTCTCAAAACTTCCCCACATAAATTAGACAGGGTTGCCAAATTGGGATGCAAGATAACCGGGGCATCAATGTGCAATATTACCAACATGTCAGACCAGTACACCAGGAAATTGGCACAAAAGATCCTAGCTGATCCACTGCACCCTCTTTGGTCTGAGTATGCACTCTTACCTTCAGGGCGAAGGTACTGTGTGCCTAAGATGAGAACGAAACGAGGCATTGCGTCCTTCGTTCCACGCAGCATTCAGCTGCTTAACAAGTTTTAATTTATTTTTAGCCCTTATTGATCATGCACCTAGTGCCTTTTGATTGGTCATGAAGTGTGATGTTTTTTTATGATGTATGTATATTATGCTCATGTTTTTCTGTATTATGTGTGTGTGTGCCTGTCTGTCTGTCTGTCATGTTCATGTTTTTTGGGCTCTCTCTGTGCAGAGCAAATTCCCTGAGGGGCAATAAAGGTTTCATTCATTCATTCATTCATTCATTCACATACAAATCAGTGTTGGGCAAGTTACTTTCCAAATGTAATATACTACATATTACTAGTTAGTTTAATTTGAAAGTAATGAGTTACTTTACAATATTACTGTCTGTTACTTATTACACTACTTTTGCATGACTTTCACCAAAATAACAGCAGTAGCAGAATGACACCGCTGCCCTGGCTGGAACCATCCCAAAAAATAATTTCAACCGTCTTGAAGTCAACTGTAAACCATCCCAAATTCTAAATGTTATCCTTTTCCTTTGTTATTGTCATCTATAGTGGTTATTTGCATAAAAACAGGCAATTTGATTAGGAAATGATTGTATGTTTATTTAAATATGTGTTTTGATTTTTTTTTTTAATTACTCAATTTGTAACTTGCCTTACTTGACAAAGTAACTGGTATAATATTACTCAAATCGTATTGGTAATAAGTTATATTACTGAGTGACTGCTAAAAGTAATACATGTAATATGTTACTTTTGTAATGAGTTACTACCCCCAACAGACAATACAGATGTATAGTGTTTGAACTCCGTCTGTTATTCAGTTGTGAAGTTGTGAGGAGAGCTGCAGTGGGTTGGGAGCCGACTAGAGAGAGGAGCGAGCCAAGAGTGCTTGAACTGAAACACTGAACCCGCGAACTCACAATCTCAACGGGCTATTTTAACAGCCATTATATCTGGGAGCCGGGCCACAAATACAAACCTCATTTCCACTTATGGAAAAAATATAATATGCTCCGTTCAAGTGTGCTTGTATAAGTGGATCTACCGTTGTGCCCCACTGTTGTGTTTTCTATTGCCACTGAATAGCACAGTGCTTTTCAATAGATGCTTTTCCAATGCTACATAATATTGTCTTTTTGCTGCACAATACTAATACTCTAGTTCAGTGCTGACCAATTTGGGGTTTACTTGCTCCGTTGGTTTTGGCCCGCCACGGATTTGGGATTTCATGTGGTGACTTTGTGAAACAGTGTCTGAATGTGGCTGCGGATATACTGTGTTCTGTTCACTCCTGAGATTGCATCCCTGCAAATTGTCATGGCAAATTGTTTACAAAAGATGGACAATAAAGCTGATTTTCAAAGTACCTTGAGGATTTTTCAAGTTGTGAATTAAGTCAAATTTCTCTCTTGATTACAAAGGTGGAAAATACAACTGTTTTTAACTGGGTGTTTACTCATTAAATGTTTAAGTTCCCCACAAATGCAGATGTTTTTTTTAAATATATCTAACCAATTGCAAATTATTACCATTACCAAACAGATAAAAAGTAGATTATTATATTGAAATGTTATTTTCGATTTTGAATGTTAATTTTCTATGAAACACAATACATTTTAATGTAATTCCACAACGTTTATTTTTGGCCCTCGGCCCTCCACCCAGATTGAGTTTTGGCCCTTCATGGGAAAGAATTTGGACACCCCTGCTCTAGTTATAAATGCGCGTACAACAACTGATGATAATGTACACTGTCCACAAATAGAAAGCATTAATGGGGGAAGTCACATCCAAAACATCACATTTGTGTTTCTTCTGTTTTCACGTCGTTTTCACGTGCCTCCAATTTCAAACATTTGAAATAGAATGCACTTCCAGCAATATACCGTGTTAAAAAGTCACCACCCTAAACGAGCAAAAATTAGGGAGGGGCCTGTGCTTGGTGCTGCTGACCTCAGCGACTTCTTGTGGTCAGTTCACGTCGTCGCCCCCCCCGAGGCACCGGCCCCGGGGCCGCTTAGCGCCTCGCCCCGGTGTCATTTACAGCCCCGCTCGCCGCTGGGCAGAGTGACACGCACGTCACTCATACCACCATACACATGATGGGTGTTGCAGTTTAATTCCGCCTAGCAACCCGGCGCCAGCACATCCATTGATTGGTCCCCATGCGGTGAATACAAATGTCCTCTCTCCCGAGGCCTGTCGAGGAGCCTTAGTAAGCACAATCACACCTCGCCGACCCTTGACCCCTGACCTCATCCGCCATGAATGCCTCTTTTTTAATGATGCATCCTCCAAGGGACTCTGAGTGCTTTATGGCTGGATGTTATTTCAACCCCTGGCATTGATTAAGACTTCGCATCAATAACATATTTGATTTAGCCGGCTGGGATTATATAGTACTGTATATGTGAATGTGTGCGTTTTACTGAAATGTGGAGGATTTCAAGAGCTCATCAAAAATGGGCTTATAATATATATATCAAGCATTGTAAGAAATAAAATCCAAGTCGGTGCTCTTTACATGTAAGCCGAATAGGGGGGGAAGGGCTGTGGTGAGGTTTGTGGAAATATGTATCTCGAGGAGTACACTCGCCAACGATCCATTTCTGCCGGGGATTGCCAGTTGAAGATATGTGGTTAGCGTTTTATTCTGGACACCTGAGGGTTCTGCACACCTGAGGGTTCTGCGTACGCGCATGATGAGTGCAGTCACTCTCAACAAGGCACGCCATGAACTTGTTTTCCTCAAAGGACATTGTGCACATTGTTCTCACTAGGTCTCCTTTAGAAGGTCAATGCTCTCCCATAGGCTAATGTGAAGATATGACATTTATTGAGCTAAGGCACAGCCAGGACATGCCTCCGACAGTGCTCAACTGTCCAATGACATTTCACTTTACAACAACGTCAATTGTTATTGGTCCTCACGAAATAGATGTTTCTTCGGTAACACTTTTGTTTGGATCTACGGGGTATTTGTGACATTTCAACAGCGTATTATTAGCTGACATTCAACAATTCAACTGTCCAGATGTTCAACAATCAATATAGTCTCTATGTGACAATTCATGAACATACCTACATAATATAATAATAATAATAACCAACCTCTATTATTCCCCCCCTAGTCAGCCCTTAACCTTTAAAGGGATACTCCACTGTTTCGGGAGTTTAGCTTATTTGCCACATCCCCCCCCCCACATGACCAAGATACACCATGCCTTACCGGCACTGTCCGCTCAGTTTACAGTGAGCTACAGTCGTGAAGTTAGTTAGTATCGCCATAGAATGGAGGCTAATGGTACAGCTGTTAAAAATCTGCCAAAACACACATCTCACGGCGCCAAAATACATCTTCGGGTACTCACCACACGATCAAATATTAATCCAGAATGCACATAATCTGTCTTTTTAGAAGGAAAAGAGGTCGGCGGCCATGTTTGGAAAGTAGTGCCGGCTACCTCTGCTCCTTCCAAAAAGACGGATTATGTGCATTCTGGATTAATATTTCATCGTGTGGTGAGTACCCGAAGCACAACATGTATTTTGGCGCCGTGAGATGTGTGTTTTGGCAGATTTTTAGCACCTGTTACCCTCCATTCTATGGCGATACTAACCAACTTCACGACTGTAGCTCACTGTGACAGTGCCGGTAAGGCATGGTGTATCTTGGTTATGTGTGTGTGTGTGTGGCAAATGAGCTAAACTCCCGAAAAAGTGGACTATCCCTTTAAAGTGCAATGATTTTAATGTGGTCAGAAAAGCTTACTATGGATTTGTAATGTGAGGTTTTGTTGTATGTGCTTTAGTTTCCATGTCATTATGCTCAGCCAGATGTCAGCAGATTGAGGGGGCGTGACCCTGGCAGCCTGCCTAGCATCGCCTACTTTTTGTTTGTCATTATGTCCAAAAGCATCTAATGTTCACCTTTTTCAAAACAAAATTACAATTACAATATTTTAAATGTCAAGTGTCGAATGCCAAAAAGAAATCAAAGAGCGCTCTCTCTCTTTCCGATTCAGTCCCCTTATTCACAGAGACCAGTTCTGTTGCTTTTAGATCATCTTCTTGAGAAGACTGATGCAAGGGAAATAATATGCTTGTTCAGTAAGAAGAGAGGTGAGAAATTGCAAATAATCTCTCTGTCACACTGTCCCTGGCTACTAGTGTTGCACGCTATACCGGTGCCAACGCTCTTCGCCAAAATGTCACCATGCCTACCGTCCAGCTGCTTTACACAACGCTAGTACGCTACGGTACTGACGGTACCACCCTCTTCTGGAAGGAAGCAACTAGTAGTAGCACTGTGACACGTGTGTGTGTGCTCCAAGCAAAATGCTGCTCCCCTTGTGGTGTGTTGTGTTCTGTGTGTGTGTTCTGTGTGTGTGTGTGTGTGTGTGTGTGTGTGTGTGTGTGTGTGTGTGTGTGTGTGTGTGTGTGTGTGTGTGTGTGTGTGTGTGTGTGTGTGTGCGTGTGCGTGTGCGTGTGCGTGTGTGTGTTTATAAAGATAAATAACATCGTATCCAGGCCTGGGTTCTGCGAAAGGAGGTATACAATTACAGGTATAAAAGGTATACAGTTACAAGAAAACAAAGTCATTAAACATGTTTTCTTATATAGCCATGATCTACCAACTGAACAAATATTATCTGATTTTATGCAAACCCAGTGATGTTTCAACTCCTCTGTAAATTTTTTGCTATTTTTGTAACTACTACGCTTGTTGCTTAATGCACTTTTTATGCTCTTTTTCAAAGTTCGGTTGTGATGCTTTTAAATGTCTATTTTATTCTCTTCTTTTATTCTTTTATTTTCTTGTGTCATCCATTTTATGTGAAGCACTTTGAATTGCCTCTGTGTATGATGTGTGTGTGTGTGTGTGTGTGTGTGTGTGTGTGTGTGTGTGTGTGTGTGTGTGTGCGTGCGTGCGTGCGTGCGTGCGTGCGTGCGTGTGTTGTCATCAGCATGTCATCATGGCAGAAGCTTACCCTAATGATAAAAGTTTCATCTCTGGAACGACTTCGGCTTTTTACCCAACGAGGAAGGCAAAGCTGGAACGTTAGATGATGGGCAGCCGATGTGCAGGCAATAAAGGAACGCACAGAGGCAACACACCTAATCTGCTGAAGCGTCTTCAATGCTAACGTTAGCTAGCTAACGGGGTGCCTGCACTGGTACAGCTTGCTAACGTTAGCTAGCTAACGGGGTGCCTGCACTGGTACAGCTTGCTAACGTTAGCTAGCTAACGGGGTGCCTGCACTGGTACAGCTTTTCCCTGGGCGGAGCGTACGTTTCAGCGTGACCGTCCGCAGGCTGGACACATCCCTGACCAGGTAGCGATGTCAGCCATTGTGTCTGTGGCTACAGACGAAGGGACACCTCATTAATAACTACGCATACTGTTGACCAATCAGAGCATTCGTTAACATCTGGGTTTATTTTGTTTTCTTTGGGAAGTGCATTGGAAATGTAATTGATTTTATGATGTTGACAAACAGGGCATTAGTCAGATTTCCTATACTTTGGGTAACTTTGCATTTACAGTACATGTAGCCTGACGTGCCAGATGGTTTGTTACACGGAACAGGGCAGGCACAAAAATACCTGGCAGGCGATTGGAAGAACAATCTGTCTCTCACCGGCGTCTATCCCGGGCTCACTTCTCACTGTCGTCACACCTAAATCCCGCCCATAGCCGCCTCGATTGCTGATTGGTCCGGCCCACTGCTGGAACGGATTCAAAAACATATCCGACAGCGCGGCAAGATGGATTTCTCGCGTGATCGTGATGTCGTGAATCCAGCTGCCTCGCAAACGTTCATTACATTTAAAGTAATGGTAAAGAAAAAACAGAAGCTCATTGAAAGCAGCATGATTCTGTGCATAGAGCTTAGGCATTTTTCGATTTTTGCCACAATGTATGTATGACAACATGACTGATTGGGCCACAAAGTAAAGTGGTCCAATAGAAAGCCCTGCGATCGAGAGCAGCAAAAGAACAACCCTGCAGCTTTTAGCTACACTGCTGCCAAGCCAAAGGCCAAGTCTGTTTGACAGTACAGCACATTACAGTAACTGTGTGCAGCTACATTATATCCTGTCTGCACCTGTTTTACATCACAGGAAGTTGTCACATGACAGGAAACAATCAGTGTTTCATGACAGGAAGTTGTCACATGACAGGAAACAATCAGTGTTTCATGACTGAGCCTCACCTTTCAGCAGATCACTGAAAAGGGATCAAGTGAAAGAAGCAAATGTTCCCGGAGTGATACTTTACTTTTGAAGTCACACGTCATGATGTCACACTGCCTGTCACACGTCATGTGACATGTCACACTGCCTGTCACACGTCATGATGTCACACTGCCTGTCACACGTCATGTGACATGTCACACTGCCTGTCACACGTCATGTCACACTGCCTGTCACACGTCATGATGTCACACTGCCTGGGACACGTCATGTCACACTGCCTGTCACACGTCATGATGTCACACTGCCTGTCACACGTCATGTGACATGTCACACTGCCTGTCACACTGCCTGTCAGACGTCATGTCATACTGCCTGTCACACGTCATGATGTCACACTGCCTGTCAGACGTCATGTCACACTGCCTGTCACACGTCATGATGTCACACTGCCTGTCACACGTCATGTCACACTGCCTGTCACACGTCATGTCACACTGCCTGGGACACGTCATGTCACACTGCCTGTCACACGTCATGATGTCACACTGCCTGTCACACGTCATGTGACATGTCACACTGCCTGTCAGACGTCATGTCACACTGCCTGTCACACGTCATGATGTCACACTGCCTGTCACACGTCATGTCACACTGCCTGGGACACGTCATGTCACACTGCCTGTCACACGTCATGATGTCACACTGCCTGTCACACGTCATGTGACATGTCACACTGCCTGTCAGACGTCATGTCATACTGCCTGTCACACGTCATGATGTCACACTGCCTGTCACACGTCATGTCACACTGCCTGTCACACGTCATGATGTCACACTGCCTGGGACACGTCATGTCACACTGCCTGTCACACGTCATGATGTCACACTGCCTGTCACACGTCATGTCACACTGCCTGTCACACGTCATGATGTCACACTGCCTGTCACACGTCATGTCACACTGCCTGTCACACGTCATGTCACACTGCCTGGGACACATCATGATGTCACACTGCCTGTCACACGTCATGTCACACTGCCTGTCACACGTCACGTCACACTGCCTGTCACACGTCATGTCACACTGCCTGGGACACATCATGATGTCACACTGCCTGTCACACGTCACGTCACACTGCCTGTCACACGTCATGTCACACTGCCTGGGACACATCATGATGTCACACTGCCTGTCACACGTCACGTCACACTGCCTGTCACACGTCACGTCACACTGCCTGTCACACGTTATGTCACACTGCCTGTCACACGTCATGTCACACTGCCTTTCACACGTCACGTCACACTGCCTGTCACACGTCATGTCACACTGCCTGTCACACGTCATGTCACACTGCCTGTCACACGTCATGTCACACTGCCTGTCACACGTCATGTCACACTGCCTGGGACACGTTATGTCACACTGCCTGGGACACATCATGATGTCACACTGCCTGTCACACGTCACGTCACACTGCCTGTCACACGTCACGTCACAGTGCCTGGGACACATGTCACACTGCCTGTCACACGTCATGTCACACTGCCTGTCACACGTCACGTCACACTGCCTGGGACACATGTCACACTGCCTGTCACATGTCATGTCACACTGCCTGGGACACGTCACACTGCCTGTCACATGTCATGTCACACTGCCTGCGACACATGTCACACTGCCTGTCACATGTCATGTCACACTGCCTGGGACACATGTCACACTGCCTGTCACACGTCATGTCACACTGCCTGTCACACGTCATGTCACACTGCCTGTCACACGTCACGTCACACTGCCTGGGACACATGTCACACTGCCTGTCACACGTCACGTCACACTGCCTGTCACACGTCACGTCACACTGCCTGGGACACATGTCACACTGCCTGTCACATGTCATGTCACACTGCCTGGGACACATGTCACACTGCCTGTCACACGTCATGTCACACTGCCTGTCACACGTCATGTCACACTGCCTGTCACACGTCACGTCACACTGCCTGGGACACATGTCACACTGCCTGTCACACGTCACGTCACACTGCCTGTCACACGTCACGTCACACTGCCTGGGACACATGTCACACTGCCTGTCACACGTCATGTCACACTGCCTGTCACACGTCATGTCACACGTCCTGTCACACTGCCTGTCACACTGCCTGTCACACCTCATGTCACACTGCCTGGGACACTTCAAAACAGGCGCCAAATCCAACTGTCAGTGTGAATGCACTACTCAAACACAAGACCAAAAAAATATGATATAAGAATGCGTATGATCATGATTTGTCCACATTGGCAGCTCATGTGGCCGCTTAACAGAAGGAATCGCAGCGAGACATGCTGCTCCTGCTTCTGTAGTTCAGAAGACATCCACCAAGGACAACCGCCTTTTGAACAAGGGCACCCTCCTCCTCCCCCTCCTCTCCTCCCCCCTCCTCCCCCACCTCCCCCCTCTCCTCCCCTCTCCTCCCCCTGCCATCAAGCAGGCAGTATGATGGCATCGCGGGCCTCTGAGAACCAAGCCGTCCAGCCTCGGGGCACCCGAGCATCAAGGCAGCCAGTATCAAGTGGACGAGCAGTTGTGTCTGAAAAAAACAACCCTAATTGCTGTCCCCAATGGAAGGTCCCAACACTGTGTCATCATAGCATGTGTAGGCCTCACCGTGGCCTCACAACTGGGAGCTAATAAACACCTTGTCAATGCAGTAGGTGTCAGTTTTGCACCCGGGGTGAGGAGTGTCTCCAAAGAGACGCGCCAGCGTGCCGTCGTAAGACAACATCATCACTAGCCCGCTCCTCGCCTCTATCAGTCATTTAGTGTGCTGTGTGAAGAAGGTCTTGAAGGTCTGCGATCATCATCACAGTCATCAACACCATCACCACCAACCTTCTTCTACTCTGTCTCCACCGTCAGTCTGTCCTCATCTACTTACAAAGCCAGCTTATATGGTGGACCAGGGATACTCAACTTGCTTTGCCCGGGGGTCACTTTCGTGAAATGATAGAAGGCCAGGGGCCAGTTAATAACCAATCAATATACATTTTTCTGTAGCGGATTGTAGGTTTTTGGGGTGTCAGCCGGAGTTTAGCCTGACAATGTTGTGCACACCGGATAGTTAGTTAGGTTAAGTTAGTACATAAGTGCCTGGGTAGCGAGCAGATGGCGGTATTTGACAATTTAGCAGCTAAATCATAGATTATTGAAAGATATTCCATATTCCAGATTGAAATGCTATAACAGAAGTGGAGTATTGGCCAGAATGACATGAACATTTGGACACTTATTCAGCGGGTATGTTGCATGTTGCGTTCAGGTGCACTGTAAAAAAAAAAAAAAAAAAAATTGTTGCAATTCCATCGCGGGCCACACAGGGGGCGCATGCGGCCCAGGGGCCGCCAGTTGAGTATCACTGTGGTGGACAATCAAAGCTGAATGTGAATGACCCATTCTCTTCCATAGCTCAAATCTCCCGATTTCTAAATCAGTTTCTCAAACTGATTTAAATGTCACACACACACACGCACACACACACACACACACACACACACACACACACACACACACACACACACACACACACCACATTGGTGGGCTATTCTATTCTGTCTGCATTTGATTGAATTACAAACGGGAGCAGATGAAACCAGACCCCAGTGAAATATAACGCTGTTATTAGTCGCATGCTTTTCCTGTGACATCAGATACACTGCATTATATGGGCCACTATGGAGAGGTTGAGCTTATTGCGAGCATTGATCAACGCACTGTAATTCAATAGAGAATGTCAACAGTCGCATTAGCTTGTAGGATGGGGAGGGGATGCGGGGGGGGGGTGGGGGGGGGGGTCTGGCAGGGCAGAGAGGTGAACGCCGTATCGACGACTCGCACACAAAGCCAAGGTCGGCGGCCGCACACCGGCTTAATGAAGGCAGGGCGTCTGGACAAAAAGCCCATCGAACACTTTAACGCTCTCAAGGCGGCCGCCATCGAGTCAGCCTCGAAGGACAAGAAGGAACACCTTAGGAATCTTTTAATTACTCCACACACCTACATTGCAAAACAAAAATAATAGTGACGTCCTCAGGATATAAATGAATGCCACGAGGTGACTGGAGTGCCACAGACGCTTGAAAAAGATCTGATGATATTTTGGATGGGGGAGATCATGGAGCACATAGCTGAGAAACACCTAGAGGAGAAAAGCATTATCTCTTCTCTGAAAAGCCCGCTGAGCCACACCCCGGCCGGCACAGAGCTGTGATATCTCAGAGTGCATCTGCTATCTATCATCTGAGGGGGGGGGGGGGGGGGGGGGGGTGGCTGGATAACGCGAGCCGAGGAGGAGAGGCTGTGCCGCTGATACCAGCCCCCGGCCCGGGCAGACTATTCTATCCGGCTCCCTCCCTCCCTCCCTCTGGCTATTTATAACCAACAGAGCTACAGCACTTTATGAATGCCTGCAGGCGCAGCACAGCAGCGCGCAGGCTTCCCGTTACCCCGCCGCCGCATCTGTGTCGCTGTGGAAGGGGCTCGGGGGAAATAAAGGAACCAAAGAGTCAAATTCAGGGGGGCTGCTGTCATATCAGCGAGGATACCTCTGCAAACGCCATCTTGAATAACAACTAAGAGTTCCAGCTCGGCCATGCAGAGTATTATAATATACATCCCATCATTGTGCTCTTTTTTTGGGACCATGATTGTGGTGTTTTTTTTCTCTCTGGAATTTTGTCTCCCATTTTCTCAATTGCACTTGGCCAACCCCCCCCCCCCCCCCGCTGTCCCGGTCATTGCTCCACCCCCCTCTGCCGATGAGAGTGCGGGGGGAGAGTTGTAGACTAGCACATGCTTCCACTGATACATGTGCACTAGTCACCAGCTGCTTCTTTAACCTGACAGCGAGGGGGTCGTAGTTCATGGGAGGATCACGCTATCCGCCCCCCCCCCCCCCCCCCCCCCCCCCCCCCCCCAGTTCACCTCCCCCCGAACAGGTGCCCCCCCCCCCTCCCGACTGACCAGAGGAGGCACTAGTGCAGCAGCACAGCGACCAGGACTCATACCCCACCGGCTTCCCCACTCCGGGAGACAATTGTGTCTGTAGGAACGTCTGACCAAGGCGGAAGTACCGCTACCGGGAATTGAACCCGCGGCCTGCGCAGGTGGGAGGCGAGTGCTTTTACTTCTTCTTCTACTACACACTCTAACCCAGATATGCCCCCGATTGTGGTCTTTTTTTGGGCGACGAGTGAAAACAGATATGCCAAAAGTCGTCCCTGGGATCGATACGATCGATGCGACGCACGAGTCCGTCTGCCAGCAGATGCTGGGCGGCTTTTATATAGACACACTGGGCCATTTAATAATAGATGGCCATCTTTGCAGATGAATCTAAAATGGCACACGGGGAAGATCCTCACTGTCACAGACAATGAGCCATGCTATCACAGCAAAGCCTACGTGGGCAAATAGGAGCTAGATTAAGATCACATTTCTTTTGCAGTCCAGAACCACCCCCGCACACACGCACGCACACACACACACACACACACACACACACACACACACACACACACACACACACACACACACACACACACACACACACACACACACACACACACACACACACACACACACACACACACAAAGCCTACAATTAAATATGATTAATGGCCAAAGCCCCGCACACACAGAGGCAGAAAGAAATAGTACATTGTAGTGACAGCAGGTGATAGGTACCATACGGGAAAATACTATAAAGGTGAATAAGGTCACCTGCATTAACAGTCCTTAAATAAATACTACACCATTGGAGAATTGCACACATTGTAAATTGTAAATTCCAATTGGAATGGTAGGCTGCGCGTTTTGGAACTGTCTGCGACAGGTTAGTGTATTTGACATGTGGCTGGCTGTTCATGTGTGTCAGTGTGTGGCTTTTCGACTACACGGGTTCGATCTCGACGCACACGCACACGCGCACACGCACACGCACACGCACACGCACACACACACACCCGAGTATATAAGAGCACGCTGCTCCTTGGCCATCATGGGATTGTCCCTTTAGAAAACGATGTTCTTTTTCGTTGGGGCAGGCAGGCTACAGATATATTCGCTGTGTTTAGCGCACAACACAGGGCAGGCCTAAACCCATGTGCGCAAAACCGGCTTTGGTGAACCCATTGCATTATGCTAATGTAGGCTAGGAATAGAAGATGTTAACGGTGAGATGCGCTGATTAAAATCCATGTGTGTCTGCATGAATTAACGCTGTAGAATGTAGATGGCTTTTTACCTGCAGAGGACGCGCCTAACCAACCCAAACGCGCACTCAAGTCGCCCGTTTGCTTTTCCGTCGTGCGCCTCTCCTGCCGCACGTTTCATGGCCAACTTGCGGGAATATTTGGCGTTTTAACGTCAGACGAGCTCTTCAGAGTGAAAACAACATCTGCGCAGACTGATTGGCACACTCGATATTTCTGTATAGGCTATTTGGAGGGCATTTTTCAAAAGTGGCCCGCAGGATAGCCATTTCCATTATCTCTTAAAATTGCCCTCGGCTAAATCGAATTCAACTGTATCGAATAACCACGCACTATTAATATGGACTGTCCTTTCCAAAATGCAACACTTTTTGGGGAGCATCATCTCTTCTTCTCCCCCCCTCCCTGCCGCCCTGAGCCGTGCTACTCACCTGCTATAGCCTTTACTGCTTCCAAGCATCCTTACGCATCTCTCCCCGACGGCAACTCCCAGCTAGCCAGCGCCGACAGCAGCACTCACAGATTGAGACGCGCAGCTATCTCAAGTCCATCGCTTTGAAAGACGAAGAAGAAAAAGAAAAACACCAGCAGCAGCCGTTCGTCCTCCCAGCTTTCCCAACGATCGGGTTTGTTGACGATGGCTGGCAGCACAGCGGTTAGAAAATAAGACAGTTTTACCGAGCGACTCCCCCCGACACACACGCACCGATCCTCCCTTGGAAACGGGACTCCGTGTCCGAGGAATAGGCAGAGAATAGAGGAGGATGAATGCGAAATGGCAGGTAGAGAGAGAGAAGTACTCCCACGCAGCGCTCCCAGCACACAGCTCTCCTCTCTCTGCAGTCTGTCTCCACCGTCTCCACACACACACACACACACACTGACACACACACACACAGCCTCTCACGGAGCGCACAGCGCGGTGTGACTGGCTGCCTGGCAGAGAGGGGAGGGAGGGAGGGAGGGAGGGAATGCACTCTGCCCGATGTCCTACCAAAGTGTGGGTATCAGAGAGAGAGAGAGAGAGGGAGAGAGAGAGAGACAGAGAGAGAGAGAGGGGGAGAGACAGAGAGAGAGAGAGAGAGGGGGAGAGAGAGAGACAGAGAGAGAGAGACAGAGAGAGAGAGAGACAGAGACAGAGAGAGAGAGAGAGACAGAGAGAGGGAGAGAGACAGAGGGGGGGTATGAGAGCGCTCAGGCTATAGCCTGTGTTTGAACACACTATGACGCATAGTCTGTTCATTTTTCACCTGATTTATTTATTTATGTATTTATTTATTTATTTATTTATTTAGCCCATTAAGTTTCCGTTTATTTATCTCGCTCTTTCCACACACATCTGCTGTGGTTTAAGGGTCAATGGCAACACAATCGCTTATTAACTTAATTAGCTAGATTGCCCTGGCAAACTGCTCTCACTCACTATAGCAAACAATGAAATAAACTAATTTATTTTATTTTTTTACAGTGAAACTGTGTGTGTGTGTGTGTGTGTGTGTGTGTGTGTGTGTGTGTGTGTGTGTGTGTGTGTGTGCGCGTGTGTGCGCGTGCGTGCGTGCGCGTGTGTGTGTGTGAGTGAGAGAGGGAGGGGGAGAATCTATAAGAAAGTAGCAGTTCTTCTTTCGAGGGCATGGTGGCACTGTGGGCTTCAGATGCCACACAACACACACACACACACACACACACACAGCCTCTGTTTTGGTAAAGCCTGTGCCAGGAGGCGGGCCCTGGAGTAAGTCCATGTTGTCGAATAGCCTACATCTGATCCATTCTCTCTCTCCTGTGATTCTTAAAGAGGGACTCGAGCACATGTCTGATCCATTCTCTCTCTCCTGTGATTCTTAAAGGTCCCATTCCGTGCAAAAGCTGTTTT
>NC_139652.1:8247584-8355084 GCF_964638095.1 Poromitra crassiceps
AAATTTTTCGGGCGGTCGGGCATCTGCACCCCTTCCTATCTAGGATGCATCCCTAGTCATCTTGTTCTGGAACCGGCCCTGCTATTCCCGCACTAACACTTGGGTTCCCCGTGTTACTTCCAGCTTCCAGACGCAAATTGGCCGTGTCTGCGGGTGGGAAGCCGGATCAGGGTAGGTGTCCTCGTCGCTGCACGAGCGCCTCCTCTGGTCGTTCGGGGGAAGGGCCTGTTGAGTGGGGAGGGGAAATAGCGTTGTTCTTCTGCAACGCGCTGCGTCCTCCCAGTTGAAACCCCTCACTGTCAGGTGGAAAGAAGCAGATTGAGACTCCACATGCGTCGGAGGAGGAGGCACGTGAGACTCAACACCCTCCCCAGATCGGCAGAGATCGAGCAACGGCCGGGGGCCCGCTCAGGCGGGAGGAAAAACGTTGGACGTCAGTAATGTGACGTCGACGAAAACAGAAGTTACAGTTCGTGTCACTCCGTTTAACCTGACACACGCATCGTCGCAAAATGACGCCCGTTACACTCGACAACCCTTCATTCACAGGCCACAATAAAGCATGTTCCACTAATGTAATGTGTCTGGCAGTGTTAAAACGCCTCTCTGCCTTCCTCAAGCCCTCCCGCGCCGACCCCTCGGAGCAGCTTAAGCCAGTCAGGCGGCGCAGCTACACGCGAATGTCATCAGCATCAGTTCACGCATGGCCAGGACACCCCAGCGAGTCGCCTATATCCTGTCTGTTTTTAGAGCGCCGCCTGGATGCTCAGCAGCCATTCATTAAAGCCTCCTCTCTGCAGATCACCTGACACACAGCAACCTCAAGTGCAGACGTACCGTCACTCATCCCATCATAACAAGAAGTCGGTTGATATTATCGATATTTCCCCACGAAGACAACATTAAAAGAGGACGTGCGCAGCTAAAACTTGAAAACGGTTTTAAATAATCGGGCTCATAAACCGATTCAGAAAATAAAAATGTTGCCAAGACCCAAGGTGTTACGTATCGACACCTTGATAAATAACACCCTGATTACACGTAACAACAACACACACAAATCAACACACACACACATAACGACAATCTGCGCTCAGATCCCGGCGCAAAACCGGATGACGGTATCGCGGTCAAAGTGCAAAATGTTAACTTGCGGGAGGCAGAAGACAAACATTACATCTATTTTTCTCTTTTAAAAATGGGTGAAGGAATCAGCGTTGAGCAGGATGCACTTGGTGTGAGGGAGGAGAGCGGCTAAGTTCATGGTCTGTCCGTCTCCACTCTTCTCTCCTCCGGGAGAGCTGCAAACAACAGCAGAGGTAACAATGGATACCTACCTGTGACGCCACGGGCTTTTTGAAAGCATCGCATCAATAATTAATGTGTTCTGCTGCATGTTCCTCCACATTGGCACGCATGCTGCTTGTCCTTAATCTTCTGTTATGCATGGACCGCAAGCATGCCTGTCACAAGGAGGCTCTTGACTCTACAAGATAAGCGCTTCCTTGATAAGATGGTAAAATAAACAATATTTGCTTGTTGATATTGCAGCCATTGCTTGTGGTCTTCTTCTGCAGGAATGGTTTTGCATACCAACCCGACAGGCCGTCAGTCAATGCTGTTAAAAGAATAGGATGTTCTCATATCAATGCTGTTTTCCGCAAGCTGCAACTAGACAGGAGTTTTGTGTGTTTTGCAGAGAAGAGTGGTCCCTGTAGATTCTCTCTATTTTCCAAAAACGATTGTGGTGTTGGGCATGTACACTTAACTACCACCCACAGGAAATGACATAATGAAATGTAAAGTGATGTTGAACGCTGGGAGTAGGTTGGCTTGTGTAGCTTCCTGGTCACGATATATAGCGACCGAAATGAGTTAATTCTCTTCTGTTATGTGTTGCTCCGGAGCTCTGTGAGAGGCGGGTGGACGATTGTCTTTTTCTCTCTCTCCATTCAGTCGCTGTACGGCAAAACGTCTCTCAGTTTGAACAAAATCTAACACTCTCAGAAGGTCTATTTTTTATATATATATATATATATATATATTGTTCTGAATATGCTTTGTTAACATTTTGAGATCTGTTTCACCATGGAATGTTCAACATCACTTTATTTTTGGAAAATTCTGTTTATTCATTTTCCACCTTAAGGCAAAACGCAGACACGGCAGTGAGAACTTGCTCCGTCCAGAGAAAGCTGGATTCAACAACATTAGCTCTTTAGCCTCTCGTCCGTTTGGGTGCGTTCAGAAAGCATCACAGACCAGCTGGGTTGATAAACACGTGCGCACTGTGCAGTGTACTGACGTCCAGATGCATCAGATTTATGAGCAGTTTTCAAACAGTTACCTCTTGCTGCCATCTGTCTGGCTGGACTTGAATGGCACTTGACAAGACAGAAAATTAGCCAAACCCTCTAGCTGAAAACAACAACAAACAAAAACAATCCCCTTTTTTGTTTTGACGTCAGCTATTTGCCAAAAAGAAAATCAGCTCAACATTTTGTTTTTGCTTTACATTCTGTCCTTTCTTTTCAGCAGCAGGTACAAATAACACAGACAGAGAGAGATAACAGCCACGACAGTCTCTTTCTCTCTACATTCAATTAAGCACCAGTTTGCACCTGATAGCAATGCACGGCGCGGACATAACTGCCGTGTAGCAATGCTACAGATTGCCTAACATGAGCCTCTACTACAGTATGGGCAGACTGTTGTTTTCAGAACCACAGACAGCGCCAGCCACCCTGAGCCAAAGCCTCGAAGCACACAATACCAGGCCAGCTTTCTATTCTGTTCAGCACCACGGATAGCACCAGACAGTGACAGCACTGCTGCTGATCGGTCCGCAGCCACAGAAATGTCAACCTGTAGCACGTTTTCCTTATTACAGCGGCGCAGACACAGCCTGTCTCCAAATCAGAACCATAAACAGAGCTCAATTATTTTCCGTCCTGTACCTTTATTTCTCTCAGTTCAGCACCAAGGACAGCGTTCCTTCCTGCAGTGACTCAGAAAAGCAAACAGACGTTCCTCTCAAAGGTGTGAGGCGGTTATGCTAAGCCGGGGCTGCTGCGGGTCCTTGATGTTATGATGATTCTCCTACTTTCTGCGGGCTTCGTGATTGGTGGGTGGATCTTCTGCGGGCTTCGTGATTGGTGGGTGGATCTCCAAGTTGCCAAAGTAGCAATCAGGCAAATGGCTCTGGTCCAAACACGATGAATCCAAAAACGCTCAACGCAGCGTTCATAAATGATGCATTAGTGACTAATATTGGTTTAGAAATGGGCATGCACTGCTCTGGTATTCCCAAACGGGAGACGGGACAAAGGTTCCCAAGGCTGTAGCTGTTGGCATGGTTGGGGCCATTCATGAACTGAATTGAGAATGCACGGTGAATCCCAAATCAAATGGAATGGAATTGGAATTGCACCCAGCTCTAAGGAGACATAATTGGAATTGGAATGACGGGAATGTAATTCCATGTCTGAGAGAGGTTGTCTTAACTTGCGAAACATCAGAAATCAAACATTATGAATCGGAAAAAAAGAGAGTTAAAGTGATAATACGTAAAATTTTCATCGAAATAAATGTCTGTTAATAATAATAATTATATAATAATAATTTGCGCTTATGGCCCATTGATGGAAGCCTTTAAATTTTCATTATTGCAGCATTTATGAACTTGGTGTCTTTGGTGACACGGAGTGGGCGGAGCTAACACAATAGACTCACTCTGTAGGTTCCTGACAACTCTTGTGTGAAGTAGGATAACAAGCTACTTTTCTCCGCTCTCTGCTACGTAGCATTACGGGTGGTTACTATGGCCCAACAAACTGAGTAATGTCACATAATAACACTGTTTGGATCTCATCTGCAATTACCACTCATCGCCAATAGGTGTCACCCAAGAGAACAAAACTGAAATCTTCCATATTATCACTTTAAACAAATGTGAAATACATTGAATTATAATGTATGATGGGAGGGGGCATGGATTGCACTGAATTTCATTTAATTAAATTAAACTCGTAAAATTCCTATTCAATTCCAATTCTGTTTCTGCCCTCCCTAACACACCTTTTTAATTTCAATTCATCAGTTGAATTGGAATTGATGAGTTAATTCACAAATTGACCCTGGCCCTGTCTGTATGGTCTCTTTGTGAAACATGGAAGCTCATTCTAATATGCTTCCACAGTGCTTTCATGTCAGTAGGCTGATACTGCAGTAGAGCCTATGGAGATGACCATGGGCTATATCAGACCTGGGCAAGTGGCGGCACCTGTGTGGCCCGCGCTGGAATTGCATTTTTTTTTTTTTTTTTTTACAGTGCACCTGAACGCAACATGCAAGATACCCGCTGACTAAGTGTCCAAATGTTCATGTCATTCTGGCCAATACTCCACTTCTGTTGTAACATTTCAGTCTGGAATATGGAATATATTTCAATAATCTTCATGACTAAAAGGCTCAAAGTAATCTCATGTGTAAGAAATGACTGTTCTACATTGAAGTAAAAATGTAAATAATTAACTTGTTGGTTTTAGATTTTTTTAGCTTCAAGAGTGCATTTTTGTTCGTATGACCCTCAACACAGGCTTTGAAAATCCCGGTCCACTTACTGATACTTATGCTTAACTTAAATTAACCCACTCATATTCTGGTTTATTTCAAGAAAAACATTTTCATTAGTGGAAATTCTAATTGACTGGTAACTTTAAAATCTAGCAGCCATATTGGCAGGTGGTCAAAAAAGTTAATTTCAAGCCATGCAGGGAGAGTGTGGTGACATAGGAGTGAGTGAGAGAAGGATCAAATATTGGTGTTTAAGACTGAATGATGACATCACAACTGTTAATTTAAAATGACTTATTCCTCTAAACCTGACTTCAAATACCCCAAATCCTTTCGCGCCGGCGCCGTTCGGCCCCCAACCCTCAGCAAAGTCTGGCCCTCTGGTAGGGAGGACATTTTTTTGTGGTCCTCTCGATCGTCAAAGTTCCTGGGTTACGGCATGACAATATTTGTTCGGCCCCCGGCAACAATCTGGGTTTCTCATGTGGCCCCCCATGAAAAATAATTGCCCACCCCTGGGCTATACAGTATGTGTGTGCATGCACGGTCGTCTCAGTACATCGGTACTCACGGGTCAGATCAGCACCTGAACCATACATGTTTATACCAGCATCTTGCCCAAGCACTCGAGCAGTGCTTCAGTCAACACCCTTCCCCCCCCCCATCTTCCACCACGCCCACCCCTGTGACCTTTAAGTTGAAGATACTTTAGCAGCAGATGCAGTTATTAAATTTCTGAAATATTTTCCACTTCTTCATGTGTTTTCTGCCAAATAAATAGACGTCTCTCTCTCTCTCTCACACACACACACACACACACACACACACACACACACACACACCTCTGTTCCCCTCTCCCTCTCACATACGCAGACACACACACACACACACACACACACACACGTGATGATCTCCACTGTGACCCATCCTTTGTCATTTCTCGGTGTCAAATCCACTTCATGTGATCAGTGTGCGCACACAGAGCGCTTTCAGACAGACACGGTTCTGGCTCTGGCTCCGTTCTGGAGTCTCAGAACCTTGGTGCTTTCTGGCGAACCAGCCCGTGTTCACACCAGTTTAAGCGGAACCAAAGTGGGAGGACATTATTCGGTAGTCCTTCTTCAGTTTTTTAAGTTTATTAATTATTTGCTCTGGCGTTCGAGTGAACCCAGCCTTGGCCATCTCTTCCGCAAGTTCGGCATACGACTTGCTCTTTCTTGTACTGCTTTCTAGCTTTTCTTGAAATTCGGTAGATGCCCAAATCGCCACTAAACATTTGGTTTCCTCAGCAGACCACTGCAAATTATTTGTCTCCATGTTGTCACTGCCTTCTTCTCCTTCCTGCTCGTTTTCACAGCCTAGAATGAGACACGCCCACTGATGATGTCATGGTTCCAAAGGAAAAACCAACTATTTTTTGGTTCCGCTGAGAACCAACTTTTCAGGTTCCGAACCAAATATTTTTTCGGTCTAAACGCGCCGGCCGGTTCAAATTTGGGTTCGGGAACCGGAGCCGGCACGGAGCCCTGCCGGCGTGAAAGCCCTAACAGAGCGCTGTGCTGGAGTGATTCATTGGAACACGGTTTGCAGAGTAGCGGCTTGTTCAGAGAAACGTCACCGATGCTGCTTTGTGAAAATACAATTGTAGTCACAGTTTGATAGCCAGTAAAAGTAGTTATTGCATCCTTGTCGTCGTGATAATGAGGGTGTGCAACTTCACTTATCACAGAGGAGAGATTTCTTTTTCCAAGTTTGGGTTTCTATAGTGACTCACCTTCCAACAGAGTGAAGCCATCAGCATCAGTACACAAAGAGCACCTTTGGCATTGTATTCTTTTAGTTTCTGTAGAAAAGCAACATGAAACAATTAGTCAAAGATGCACGATGATGCCACTTTGTGTCCATTTTCAACCAGCCTTAACTTGTATCATTATAATGTTGGTAGCCTCTGTCACTGCTCACTTAAAGGAACACTCTGCCCATTTTCAACCAGCTTTGTATCATTAGAACATCAGTAGTATATCAGAAAACTGTAAACGGTTTTGAAGTCTGTCATTTAATTTGACAGTTATTGAGTGTTATAGTGTGGACCAGTGACATCACTGGTCCACACTAACTCAAATTAATAACTCATTAACTCAAATCAACTCTCAATAACTGTCAAACTAGATGAATGATGAATAGTTTGACAGTTATTGAGAGTTGATTTGAGTTAATCAGTTATTAATTTGAGTTAGTGTGGTCCACACTATAACACTCAATAACTGTCAAATTAAATGACAGACTTCAAAACCGTTTACAGTTTTCTGATATACTACTGATGTTCTAATGATACAAAGCTGGTTGAAAATGGGCGGCGTGTTCCTTTAAGCTTAATTTATACTTATTAGAAAGTGTCGCTCAGCACATGGTCGCAGACGAAAAAGAAAGTGTCGCTCATGGTGTTGCATTTATACTTCAATGAACGTTTGCCTTGGTTCAACGGTCACGTGACACCCGAACGTTATAAGCAGACAGCCAAGGGAAGAGGAACGCACAGTGAAACCACCTCGGAGGCAAGATGTAACGTACTTGGCTGCAGCCGCATATAAACGACACACAACTCACCTCCTCTCTCGTTCTTTGTGATTTTCACAAAGTCATACATCAAGGACAGGCTGATAAAAATAGCGGGGACACGTTCATTCATTTCAATCGAGTGAAAACCAAAACAAGGAAGTCAAGCGCTCGTGCCGTCTATATAGCCAATCAGACTTGCGCGACACATGTGACGTAGTCAGCGACACTAGACATTTCACCAGGTAGCAGACACTGCTGCTCGCCGACACTTGAAAGTGTCGACTCAAGTCCTCATTTCTGTCGGCGACCGTTTCAAAAGTGTCGGCAGACAAAGCATAAATTGGGCTTTAGTCTTCTGGTTTTCGTTCACTTCATTTTTGTGGATTCGCTACGTAACATAGCAAGATAACTCACATCACATTAATTTATTATGACGCCCCTGTTTTTTTTTGGGAGCACAGACCGTTTCCGTATCCGGCTTCCTGTTCTCTCATCATTTAAAGACAAATAACAACATGTATTCATGATACAGTATAATGATAATGATGATCTTTCTGTACTTCATATATTTGGGCATTTAAACGTTGCCATTTGGCTGGAACTCACTTGAAATCATCAAAGTGTTTCATGGTGTGATACAAAAATGTATCCGCGCTTATACTACTCTATCTCTCATTCTCCGTCACTCACTCTCTCCCACAGCCACTCGCTCAACCTCACGTGGATCATTTTGCTGCTCTGTGAAGCGTTTGCTGCAGTGGAGATGAAGCGTGTGCTGCGGTGGAGATGGAAAGCCTCAGCATCTCGCTCGGCTCGTGGGCTTTCAATCGCCTGGAATCTGAATGAGAATCCAAAACGTTCCTGCCACGCTCCAACAAAGCTGCCCCGGATTTTGTGTTGCCGCTTCAGACGTCCAGTATTAAATTAGCAAATTCATACCTACCTAAATACAGACACCAAACTCAACTGCAAAATCATACACCCGCCCACACAAGACTATCCCATGTGTGTGTGTGTGTGTGTGTGTGTGCGTGTGTGTCCGTGTGCGTGTGCGTGTGCGTGTGCGTGTGTGTGTGTGTGTGTGTGTGTGTGTGTGTCCAGAACATGACTGTTCTGGGGAAAAGGCAAGTGTGATGCTTCACAGCCTGTGATGTGAGTAAGGTTGAACCTGAGCGATAATGACAGTCATCAAGATTGTGAACATGTGTATAAGTAGCAGCAGTACACAACAAGAGACAATCTTTGCTGTGATTATAGGTGCAGCGATGATGCAATGTGCAAGAGGAGGCATCTACAGGTAAATACCATATTCACAGTAAAGAGCAACCAAAGGCCTGCTACAGGTAAGTACCATATTTACAGTAAAGAATGTCTTCAAGGTTAGCATGGCTATAACACAGCAGTTAGCAATGCATAATCCTAACTAGCTCCTTGGTTACCAACTCTTATGGGAATTATCAGTAGAGCAGGAACACATCCTAGACCAATCACACAGTTTGATGGAAACCTATTTCTGCTTCAAACATCTCCTCATCACTGTTCTATAGGGTTGCTGTCCAAGTCGTGTTCACAACATGGAGATATCAAATGAAGATGGATAAGAAGGAGCTTACTCACACTGACCCAAGCAAAACAATCCTAGCTCCGTTAGGTCAATGGTCATGAACAACCTGTCTTTGCTGGCTGATTTCTCTCTCTCTCTCTCTCTCTCTCTCTGTCTCTCTGTCTCCCTCTCTCTCTTTCTCTGTCTCTCTCTCTCTCCCTCTCTCTGTGTCTCTCTGTCTCTCTCTCTCTCTCTCTCTCTCCCCCTGCTCCTCAGCTGTACGGTGCAAGAGCTCTGCAAATACAAATTATGCTCCCATGCCACTTGCACACAATGCTTGGGGCAGACTATCATTCCCATTAAACTAATAACAGTTAGCTTCTTATCTCTCAATGTCTCGGCAAAGTCACTTCCACCCTTGAACAAAACACTGTTTCTTTGAATGCTGGGGCTTACTCGAACATTGAGACTGCATAATCCTCTGCAATTTGCCTTTTTTTTATTCAACGTTATCGCTGATGTACAGCATATTGCGTTTCCTAAGTAAGTAAGTAAAAAAGATTTAATTTTGATATTTTATTATATATTAGATTTCATATTTTATTTTATTTATATGCTATATTATGTATAAATGACATTTTAAACAACGTCACAAAGTGCTTCAGTTCACATGATACAGAAATACAAAAATGCAATATAGAAAAATTAGCAACATACATAGACAACAATATAGAAAAGGATCAATTGCAGTCCCTACAGGGAAGGCAAGGTGGTTCAAATGGGTTTTGAGACGTTTTTTTTTTAAGCCTAAAGATCCAACTTGGGGGGTGCCGACGGCAAAAAGCAAAATCACCCTGGGATTTGCAGAGGGGGCGGAGTCTAAATAAGAGACCTTGATTGGATGATCTGAGTGGCCTGGAGGTGGAATATGAATAAAAAAGTTTGAAAATGAAGGGGTGAGAGACCATGAGACCATGTGGACCAGGGCCTTGTGTGTAGTCTCTTGACATCTATTCTATCCTTTACCAGGTTCACTGGTTAATATTTAAAAAGCAAAAAGAATACATCCGTTAAATTGTAAAACTATTGTGCCAGTACTAGCCTAATAGTTCAAGATTTACTTTCACGCCAAAAAACGGTGGATGTCATATAAACGTGAAACTCTGCGGCTATGTGAAACTACGCGAAAATACATACACTGATCGACATAATTGTCGTAAGGCGACATGCACTCTAGGAGAGCTGCTTTCTCTAGTATAACGAGGCATTTGGCTTCCATTTTGGCCAATGAGACACATGTGACAAATGTGTCCCCATATAGACAAGCTATTATGAGCGGTGCCTTGGCCTCAGAGCCCTTTTGCACATATTCCGCTCATGGCCTCTGAAACAATGGTCGCCCCCTTTTTATTTATTTTTTCCATCTGCGGGGCAACATCCATCGCCCGGCGCTGCCCGCCTGTCATCTCGGCACACAGCAGACAATAGCCTCCTGACACCAGAGCTCCTTGTAAAAGATGCTGCAAGCCCGCTGGATCTCTGTGCAATACACTCACGCGCATCCCCGCGCACACGCGCATAGACACACAGGGAAAACACACACACAAACGCGCACACACACACACCTAATCTGGCCCTAAATCAAATCTCACCCTTTGATTTTTCCGACAGTAAAGGAGGGGGGGGGGTTGTGGAGGGGGGCTTGTGGTGTGCCCCCCGGTAAAGTAATCACTATTTCAAGGGGTTTGGTGGGGTCAACACACGGGGTCTGTTGATCCCCCATATAACACACCACACACCACACCACCCCCAAAGGCCAGAGAGATTTCAATCACTTTGCGGCCGCCGCCATATTGCTTTAGTCAATTGTTGACAGCCAAATCCGCGCCGATCCGTTGAGTGATTGCATGCTGCGAACGGTCTAATCCCATTTTCTCCTCAGCTTCCGACTCACTGTAAAAATGAACAGATATAAAGTTGGGGGGGCGCTCAGAGCGTATTCCTCAGTGTGATGCAACGGTACATGATACTGCAAGACCATTTTATTAGATGCAATTTGAAAGAGAAGAAGAGGAAGAAGAAGAAACAGTACAGGAAATCCTGCACAGCTTCGAGGAGGACATTTAATGCGATGCTAAGTACGCTCCCGAATCGCTCGCTTCCCCATTTCTGTTTGAAGTGCTACATATGTAAGACGCTCACGAGGGAGGGCGGGCCTTATGAACACGCTGCTGTGAAATCTCCTCACGCTCCACATCGGCTTCCCATAAAAGACGGAGACGGACCTGGTGTTCATGGATTCTGCTGATATCACGCATATAAAGATGCTTATAGAGGCCCAGTGCCTCGGGCTTATTTTCCACTGGCCCAGTATTTAATGCTGTTCCTGCATTTCATATTGTCACTCAGAGGGGTGAGTCATGGGGAAACTGTATATGAGCTGCACTAGAAATAATATGGACTGTTTCAGATGAAGCTATGCTGGTAGAATCTGAGGAACAGATTCAACAGAGTTATATAATATGTTTCAGATGAAGCTATGCTGGTAGAATCTGAGGAACAGATTCAACAGTTATATAATATGTTTCAGATGAAGCTATGCTGGTAGAATCTGAGGAACAGATTCAACAGTTATCTAATATGTTTCAGATGAAGCTATGCTGGTAGAATCTGAGGAACAGATTCAACAGTTATATAATATGTTTCAGATGAAGCTATGCTGGTAGAATCTGAGGAACAGATTCAACAGTTATATAATATGTTTCAGATGAAGCTATGCTGGTAGAATCTGAGGAACAGATTCAACAGTTATATAATATGTTTCAGATGAAGCTATGCTGGTAGAATCTGAGGAACAGATTCAACAGTTATCTAATATGTTTCAGATGAAGCTATGCTGGTAGAATCTGAGGAACAGATTCAACAGTTATATAACATGTTTCAGATGAAGCTATGCTGGTAGAATCTGAGGAACAGATTCAACAGTTATATAATATGTTTCAGATGAAGCGATGCTGGTAGAATCTGAGGAACAGATTCAACAGTTATATAATATGTTTCAGATGAAGCGATGCTGGTAGAATCTGAGGAACAGATTCAACAGTTATATAATATGTTTCAGATGAAGCGATGCTGCTAGAATCTGAGGAACAGATTCAACAGTTATCTAATATGTTTCAGATGAAGCTATGCTGGTAGAATCTGAGGAACAGATTCAACAGTTATATAATTAGATGAAGCTATGCTGCTAGAATCTGAGGAACAGATTCAACAGTTATATAATATGTTTCAGATGAAGCTATGCTGGTAGAATCTGAGGAACAGATTCAACAGTTATATAATATGTTTCAGATGAAGCTATGCTGGTAGAATCTGAGGAACAGATTCAACAGTTATATAATATGTTTCAGATGAAGCTATGCTGGTAGAATCTGAGGAACAGATTCAACAGTTATATAATATGTTTCAGATGAAGCTATGCTGGTAGAATCTGAGGAACAGATTCAACAGAGTTATATAATATGTTTCAGATGAAGCTATGCTGGTAGAATCTGAGGAACAGATTCAACAGAGTTATAGAATATGTTTCAGATGAAGCTATGCTGGTAGAATCTGAGGAACAGATTCAACAGAGTTATATAATATGTTTCAGATGTAGCTATGCTGGTAGAATCTGAGGAACAGATTCAACAGTTATATATGTTTCAGATGAAGCTATGCTGGTAGAATCTGAGGAACAGATTCAACAGAGTTATAGAATATGTTTCAGATGAAGCTATGCTGGTAGAATCTGAGGAACAGATTCAACAGAGTTATATAATATGTTTCAGATGTAGCTATGCTGGTAGAATCTGAGGAACAGATTCAACAGTTATATAATATGTTTCAGATGAAGCTATGCTGGTAGAATCTGAGGAACAGATTCAACAGTTACATTATATGTTAAGTTAAGTTAAAGTTAAGTTATCCTTTATTTATCCCCATGAGGAAATTCATCCTCTGCATTTGACCCATCCTCTACTAGGAACCTTCCTAGAACTAGGAGCAGTGGGCAGCCGCAGTGCAGCGCCCGGGGACCAACTCCAGTTATTTTGCCATTGCCTTGGTCAGGGGCACTGACACGAGTATTAACCCTAACATACATGTCTTTCTTGGATGGTGGGAGGAAACCGGAGCACCCGGAGAAAACCCACACAATGAACACGGGGAGAACATGCAAACTCCACACAGAAAGGACCTGGGACGGACCGGGGTTCGAACCCGGGACCTTCTTGCTGTGAGGCAACAGTACTAACCACTGAACCACCATGTCGTCAAATGTTTCAGATGAAGCTATGCTGGTAGAATCCGAGGAACAGATTCAACAGTTATATAATATATTTCAGATGAAGCTATGCTGGTAGAATCTGAGGAACAGATTCAATAAAGTTATGTTTCAGATGAAGCAATGCTGGTAGAATCCGAGGAACAGATTCAACAGTTATATAATATATTTCAGATGAAGCTATGCTGGTAGAATCCGAGGAACAGATTCAACAGTTATATAATATATTTCAGATGAAGCAATGCTGGTAGAATCTGAGGAACAGATTCAACAGAGTTATAGAATATGTTTCAGATGAAGCTATGCTGGTAGAATCTGAGGAACAGATTCAACAGAGTTATAGGGCCCTATTCTCCCACAAGCCTTCGGCGCTAAAACGGGCCTTAAACGCAAAAAAAACGTGCCTTGCGCCTGTTTTGGGACGATATCAATATGGCTTTAGGCTGCCAAATGCGCTTTAGGCCGAATGGGCGTGGCGCAGTCCCAGAAAGGGCCAAAGTGGGCGTGTCGGCGCTAAATACCGGCGTACTGCTATCTTCCGACCTGGCGTTAATTTAGCGCCTTGCGCCTTTGAAAAGCAGGCCTATTCAGTGGGCCAGTTGCGCCCCTCTGGCTCTCTCCTCTTTCACCCTTCTCTATGTCACCTCTCTCCCTCTCTCCTCAGTCTGACAGGCACAATACCGACTGTCTCTGTCTCCCTCGCTCAGAGTCCCATAGAAAAAATAAGCTGTAACTTCACTGCAATGTGAATGTCCCAACATGCATTGTGCCTCTCCATTTCGCTACTAAATAGCAACCAAATGAGCCGAAAACCTATATTAAGGGAGGATCTAAATAATGTGTAATGGTAAGACAACCTCCAATTGTAGAACATTTCAATATTGGACCAAATAAAACATCGAAATGAAAACACCACCCTATTTGAAACATATATGTCCTACTGGGGCTATAAATATCCCTTGTCGATTTAACGTGATTTAGATAAGTGACAGCGGAACGCGCTTCTGTCATCTGCTATACTGTGATGTCCGCTCCAATAACTTGGCCCTACTCCACATTTAGTTTTACAATAAAAACACATTTATGCAATGACTTTACATAATGTAGGCTATATTTATGTGCATCATCCTTCCTGCAGCAGGCGAGAGAAAATGATATCTTTCTGGACAAACTTTCACCAATCTAATAGGCTATATTTTTCTAGCTGATGCGTTTAGAACATTATTTTCACTTTGATCTTGCTATAGTGTAGCGTTTTTACATGCTTGCAGTATTTAAACTGCAGTTATATTGGTTTGAGAAGCATCATAATATGGAATAATAGCCGATATATGGAGACAGACGGGATGAAGGGAGGTGGGGGGGGGGATCAGAGGCTTGGGTTTCTCTGGTTTTGCTGGACCACTGGAATGGAGCTTAAAAGGAAAGCATGCGATTCGTTTATTGCACTTATCCAATGAACTGACGGTGCATAATTTTACGCTTAAAAGGCGTGGTTGTAATGGTTGAGGCTGCGTCTAGCGCCAAGACCAAGATATCAAGTGCGCTGGTCCACGCCCACTGATTTGCGCTGCGCCAGGCGCTCGGCCTAGAAACAGCGCCGATGCAACGATAGGGACCATAGAATATGTTTCAGATGAAGCTATGCTGGTAGAATCTGAGGAACAGATTCAACATAGTTATATAATATGTTTCAGGTGAAGCTATGCTGGTAGAATCTGAGGAACAGATTCAACAGAGTTATAGAATATGTTTCAGATGAAGCTATGCTGGTAGAATCCACGCAACTGATTCAACAGAGTTATATAATATTGCTGACAACACTGACACCTGCCTCAAACGCTCTCCTATTTACTGTGTCCTTTATTGAATCGGGACAATAGCAGCTTTGGCTCAAACGAGAGAGAGAGAGAGAGAGAGAGAGAGAGAGAGAGAGAGAGAGAGAGAGAGAGAGAGAGAGAGAGAGAGAGAGAGAGAGAGAGAGAGAGAGAGAGAGAGAGAGAGAGAGAGAGAGAGAGAGAGAGATGCAACCAGAATCTATTTCCGTCGAGCGTTTGATGAAAACGGTGAGGAAAATAATGTAGTCGCTGAAATCCTTTCAGAGATTGTGTGCAGCAGATGACTGCCTTCTCAGCCACCTTCACCGCTATCCTGGGGAGACCTTTCTCCGTCTTGTGCAGCCTAAATTCACACGTCTTGCTCATCTAATATTTAGCCGTTGACTCACTCCAACCACGATGTCAAACGTGTCACACCGAACAGATGTTCCACACCGACACACACACGGATGTGGTGGCCTCTTCATATAGAAATAGCAGGGCACGTAGAGGCGTTGACCCGGGGTCAGTTGCTGGCAGCAATGTGTACCTCCGGCTTGGTCAGACGTTTCTACAAACACAAGTCTTGGTCGCTGCACTATAGCGCCCCCTCTGGTCAGTCGGGGCACCTGTTGGAGGGGGAGAGGAACTAGGTGGTAATGGTGTGATCCTCCCGGAGAAACTCCTCGCCGTCATGTGAAAAGAAGCGGGACAGCAGGGGGGGAAGTGTACAATTGGGCAGAAAATGGGAGGG
Source organism: Poromitra crassiceps (assembly GCF_964638095.1). Classification (NCBI taxonomy): domain Eukaryota; kingdom Metazoa; phylum Chordata; class Actinopteri; order Beryciformes; family Melamphaidae; genus Poromitra; species Poromitra crassiceps. Next base: position 8,263,157 of record NC_139652.1, read on the forward strand.
AGATCTAGGGAATAAAAATACGGTACATCAATCTACCCACAATGCAACTGAAGTGTCAAACAAGCAGTCAAACGGAGCCCAGGTTGTATTGTGTTTCTCTCATGTAATGGCAAAGTCACACGCCCCCCTCTCAAGCTTTACCGCAACCTGTCAGCGGCACACGGAAAATACTGGTCATGTGACTCCCATTAGTGCTCCACTGGTCATGTGACTCCCATTAGTGCTCCACTGGTCATGTGACTCCCATTAGTGCTCCACTGGGGCATCAAAATACATGAGTGCTCCTTTTACACCCACACGATGCATTCTTTGTGTTCTTAGGAATAATATTGTTATGCTGAGCGACTGACAGACAGCTCCGTTTTAACCCCTCAGTGGAAATGACAGCTTGCCTCGCACAAATCTAACGGCTTGTGTCTGATGCCTTGTTTTTGAGCCAGGTGGCTATTCAGATCAGCAATGTGCCCACTCTGTCATCTCTTACACCATCATTAACCCTATAGTGGGAATGTAGCACTATGCTAAACTAAGGCCTGTAACACTGACAACTTGTGTTTGTATGTATGTATGTATGTATGTATGTATGTATGTATGTATGTATGTATGTATGTATGTATGTATGTATGTATGCATGCATGTATGTATGTATGTATGTATGCATGTATGCATGTATGTATGTATGTATGCATGTATGTATGTATGCATGTATGTATGTATGTATGAATGTATGCATTGTATTCAAAGCAACCTTGAGAGTATACTGCACACACTGCTCCACAAAGACTATCATCCTTAGGTATATATATATATATATATATATATATATGTGTGTGTGTGTGTGTGTGTGTGTGTGTGTGTGTGTGTGTGTGTGTGTGTGTGTTTGTATTAGCCTTTTTATTCCGCAAAAATATTTCAAGTCCCAGAGTATTTCTGCTCTCCAGCGCCATCTGTGACCAGACTGAAAGTCTGCCCACCTGCCATGCAAGCCTACCACAACTGACTGACAGACAGCGAAAAGGTTTATTAAGCAAAATGTCCTGACAACGAAAACAGGCATAAACAAAACCATACAACTGTGTCTTGGTTAATTTGTTTACAGGCGTAACCCACCCAGCAGTAAAATCAAACTGCATGAGCTTTGCTTTCGCTTTCTACATTGTTTCTCTCTCTTTGTTTACGACACGAGGCTCGTGATCAAGAATTCCAATGTCTTTTTAAATGGAAAGTAAACTATGATAATAATGTGTGTTTTTTATTGATTCCAATCTGGAAATTCTCTTCTCGCTCATCCCCTGCCGCAGGCAGGGTCGGAGGTCAGAGGTCAGACATAGAACGGCACCTGGGTAGCTAATAGGGATTCATTGCTCGAGGGCACTTCAGCAGGGCGGATGCTTGCTGACCTGGGGGGGCGTGAACTTGCACCCTCTGATTGAAAGGCAGATATGTCCCGCTTACTAATAATTACTATGCCACCTTGCTGCCCCAGTGTCACAAAACAAACATAGAGTAGAAACCAAACACCTTGACAATAGCCTGCTTAACCACCTTTGTATCCAGCCATTTCCAAATGACCTGTGTAACAATACAGTTGTAATTAGGGTTGTCAAAAGTATCGATAGTATCGCTAAAAGTCAATAGTAAAAATTTGAAACGGATACAATACTCATTTGCAACTGTATCAATATATGCAGTGCTTTCTCTTAATGAAAAAATCAAACATACCACTGATTTCTCCCTCCCTGTCATTGGTGGGTATCTTAATTGCTTCAACAAGTTCAAAGTATTCTGATATTGCTGTGTTGTGATAGGCTGATGACTAGAGCAGGTGTAATCTGCTGTGTTATGATAGGCTGATGACTAGAGCAGGTGTAATCTGCTGTGTTATGATAGGCTGATGACTAGAGCAGGTGTAATCTGCTGTGTTATGATAGGCTGATGACTAGAGCAGGTGTAATCTGCTGTGTTATGATAGGCTGATGACTAGAGCAGGTGTAATCTGCTGTGTTATGATAGGCTGATGACTAGAGCAGGTGTAATCTGCTGTGTTATGATAGGCTGATGACTAGAGCAGGGGTAATCTGCTGTGTTATGATAGGCTGATGACTAGAGCAGGTGTAATCTGCTGTGTTATGATAGGCTGATGACTAGAGCAGGTGTAATCTGCTGTGTTGTGATAGGCTGATGACTAGAGCAGGGGTAATCTGCTGTGTTATGATAGGCTGATGACTAGAGCAGGTGTCATCTGCTGTGTACGGTCAAAGTTTTTAATGAGTTTTATCAGGACTAGATTATGGAGAAGCGTGCATCTGTCCGTCCATCTGTCTTTGTTTATTTCTTATGCCTCTTGATGTGTTGTTGTCATCCCGCCGTATCGAAATTGGTATATCGAGTATTGATATTTTCCTGGGTATCTGTATCGAAGTAGAAATTCTAGTATCGTGACATCCCCAGTTGTAATAGCACAGCAATCACTCCTGAGTACAGGTAGATAACAAACGAAACTGAACCCCAGTGTGAACAACATATCATATTACATTAGCCACGGCACGGCTCTAACCCATAACACTTTCAACAGCTCTTTACCAAGCCGTTGTTATCGTGATGATAACGTCGCATCATTCAGTCAACACATTTGAACCAGGCTGCTCAATGTGACGCTCATAGTTAATCTGAATAATAGAGAGAGGTAATACGGGTGGTAAATGCTTTATGTAGAAGGGATCCCCACAGTATTGAAAGCCCACTGGCACTGAGTGGCTCGCTCACAGCACATAATGCTCTTTGAAAACCCACAGTCTATTATCATTATAATGCTATCGTTTCTCTTTGCCTTTTTTTTTTTTTTTTTAGGAGAGGAGGAGATACGGATACGCTACAAACAGCAATTTCACAGGAGCATGGAGACGGGACATTCAGCAGAGCAAACAGGGAACGGCAAATAAATAAGGCCATTTAACCTCTCCAACCTGCCTACCCTCTACAGGCAAATGGCAAATACACAAACATGGAGGCACACATATGCAAACACATGCACGCACGCGCACACACACACACACACACACACACACACACACACATACACACACACACACACACACACACACACACACACACACACACACACACACACACACACACAGTGCATAGAGGTTGGATAGGACATACCATGGCACTGTCTCAATAGAATCTCATTATTTCAGATTATTAGGTGGGGGAAAACATGTTATTTATTGGGCCTCCATAGGGCGGCTTTATTTGTTCCAGGGTTATAGCCATTGCTCAATGTGTTGCTCCAAGCAAAATGCTGCTCCCCTTGTGGTGTGTTGTGTTCTGTGTGTGTGTTCTGTGTGTGTGTGTGTGTGTGTGTGTGTGTTCTGTGTGTGTGTGTGTGTGTGTGTGTGTGTGTGTGTGTGTGTGTGTGTGTGTGTGTGTATGTATGTGCGTGCGTGCGTGCGTGCGTGCGTGTGTGTGTATGTGTGTGTGTGCTTGTGAATACATTGGGGTTGGTTGGGCTGGGGTGTGTGTTGGAATCCTTCTCACCAAATTTAGAGGAGAAAATCCCATGTTGAAATGGCTGCGGGGCTTTTCTAAAAGCAAATGACTGACGGGTCAAATGCCAAAGGGGACTCTCCTTTTCTCTCATCTGGTAATTAGAGAGCTGAGCTGACTGAACGGAGCATGTCCGAAGCACAATAGGCGTCTAAAGCCCCGGTGCTCCAAAGTTCCCAATGTCCTCATTTCATCGCCATTCAATGGGCTCATACTAATGCACTCTCCAGTCTGAAGAGAAGACAATCTTCCCTGGCAACGCTCACTACGGAGGGTTTAATAAGCCACACATGGGAACAAGAACGTCAGTAACAAATTAAAATCATGACTGTTCACCGAGCTTCATCTCAAGCTACTCATTAGAGCAGCTGGCGATACGTAGCTAAATACACCAACATGAGCCTCTGAGGGACTGCTTCACTCTCCACAGGAACACAACCAGGTCCAATACGTAGCTAAATACACCAACATGAACCTCAAATAAACTGCTTCAATCTCCACAGGAACACAACCAGGTCCAATACATAGCTAAATACACCAACATGAACCTCAAATAAACTGCTTCAATGTCCACAGGAACACAACCATGTCCAAGACGTAGCTAAATACACCAACATGAACCTCAAAGACTGCTTCACTCTCCACAGGAACACAACCAGATCCAATACATAGCTAAATACACCAACATGAACCTCAAAGACTGCTTCACTCTCCACAGGAACACAACCAGGTCCAATACATAGCTAAATACACCAACATGAACCTCAAAGACTGCTTCACTCTCTACAGGAACACAACCAGATCCAATACATAGCTAAATACACCAACATGAACCTCAAAGACTGCTTCACTCTCCACAGGAACACAACCAGGTCCAATACATAGCTAAATACACCAACATGAACCTCAAAGACTGCTTCACTCTCTACAGGAACACAACCAGGTCCAATACATAGCTAAATACACCAACATGAACCTCAAATGGACTGCTTCAATGTCCACAGGAACACAACCAGGTCCAAGATGTAGCTAAATACATGAACATGAACCTCAGATGGACTGCTTCAATCTGCACAGGAACACAACCAGGTCCCAAAGAGCATGATTGCTTGGAAGCTACAGTGGCAGCCACATTGACCTGTTGCTCCCAGCCGGCTGCCAGCCAGCTGCCATACCAAAGAACTGAACTTTGTTACACCATGAGGCACATTTCTTTAGAGAAACTATAAGGATGTAAGATGATGAATTAAGTTAAGTTTAAGTAGTTAAGTTAAGTTTCTGTCTTATCTTTGTTTAATCTGCCACAGACATGGATGGGCCCTTTCAAGGGTCAGCCGGCAATATAAGGTGGCTGCATCTGTATAGGAGGAGACATTGCTGTTCGGATGTGGAGGAGACATTGCTGTCGTCCATGGTAGCTCTGATTCGAATTACACATGGAGTTTGACTGGAGAAAATGTGGCAAGGAAGTAGTAAAGCAGAGTATGAGCTGGATCAGGAAGTAGTAAAGCAGAGTATGAGCTAGATCAGGAAGTAGTAAAGCAGAGTATGAGCTAGATCAGGAAGTAGTAAAGCAGAGTATGAGCTAGATCAGGAAGTAGTAAAGCAGAGTATGAGCTAGATCAGGAAGTAGTAAAGCAGAGTATGAGCTAGATCAGGAAGTAGTAAAGCAGAGTATGAGCTAGATCAGGAAGTAGTAAAGCAGAGTATGAGCTAGATCAGGAAGTAGTAAAGCAGAGTATGAGCTAGATCAGGAAGTAGTAAAGCAGAGTATGAGCTAGATCAGGAAGTAGTAAAGCAGAGTACGAGCTAGATCAGGAAGTAGTAAAGCAGAGTACGAGCTAGATCAGGAAGTAGTAAAGCAGAGTACGAGCTAGATCAGGAAGTAGTAAAGCAGAGTATGAGCTAGATCAGGAAGTAGTAAAGCAGAGTACGAGCTAGATCAGGAAGTAGTAAAGCAGAGTACGAGCTAGATCAGGAAGTAGTAAAGCAGAGTACGAGCTAGATCAGGAAGTAGTAAAGCAGAGTATGAGCTAGATCAGGAAGTAGTAAAGCAGAGTATGAGCTAGATCAGGAAGTAGTAAAGCAGAGTACGAGCTAGATCAGGAAGTAGTAAAGCAGAGTACGAGCTAGATCAGAAAGTAGTAAAGCAGAGTATTGAGCTAGATCAGGAAGTAGTAAAGCAGAGAATGAGCTAGATCAGGAAGTAGTAAAGCAGAGTATGAGCTAGATCAGGAAGTAGTAAAGCAGAGTACGAGCTAGATCAGGAAGTAGTAAAGCAGAGTATGAGCTAGATCAGGAAGTAGTAAAGCAGAGTATGAGCTAGATCAGGAAGTAGTAAAGCAGAGTATGAGCTAGATCAGGAAGTAGTAAAGCAGAGTATGAGCTAGATCAGGAAGTAGTAAAGCAGAGTATGAGCTAGATCAGGAAGTAGTAAAGCAGAGTATGAGCTAGATCAGGAAGTAGTAAAGCAGAGTATGAGCTAGATCAGGAAGTAGTAAAGCAGAGTATGAGCTAGATCAGGAAGTAGTAAAGCAGAGTATGAGCTAGATCAGGAAGTAGTAAAGCAGAGTATGAGCTAGATCAGGAAGTAGTAAAGCAGAGTATGAGCTAGATCAGGAAGTAGTAAAGCAGAGTATGAGCTAGATCAGGAAGTAGTAAAGCAGAGTATTGAGCTAGATCAGGAAGTAGTAAAGCAGAGTATGAGCTAGATCAGGAAGTAGTAAAGCAGAGTACGAGCTAGATCAGGAAGTAGTAAAGCAGAGTATGAGCGAGATCAGGAAGCAGTAAAGAAAAGGGTTTAAAAATAATATATCCAATTCACCCCAACTGAGCCAATTATTTCACACACACACACACACACACACACACACACACACACACACACACGCACAGTATTGTGTGGTCTTATTTAGCAGCACATTGTTCTGGGAACAGCATGAGTGTGAGCAGCATAGTGCAGATTATGAGGGGAACAGATATCCACCATATTATTTCTGGATCACTTCAAACATATGCTGATATTTCACTCGGTTATATAACAACTTCTTTCTTTTTAGATTGATGACCATACATTTTGGGGATTTTTATCCAATGGATTCTGAAAGAGTCTCATAAGCGCAAGGGTCGTAGAAATGTATTCCGTCAACTCGTAACACCAAAATCGGTGTTTTGACGTTTTCACATGATAGCAGCCAGATAGCGTGCAGACACACATCAATGAAGAAGTTAGTGAGGCAATTCAGAGCTGTTTAGGACATATAGTGTGTATATATAGTGAGAGCTGAACTATTCTATGTGTGTGTGTGTGTGTGTGTGTGTGTGTGTGTGTGTGTGTGTGCGTGTGCGCGTGTGTGTGTGTAATAGCCCAGGCAGCACACCTTGTCACATATTAAAGGCTCTCACCGTGGGAGGGGAGCGAGCACATATATGAAGTGCCTCCAAAGGGCTATTAATAAGGTAGCAGGTGACGCCTCCCACACGAGGAGGAGCCTGCGGTGCTACATTTCATTTATAGATTCACAGTTGACATTGATGAGTGAAACGGTGATAGAAGGTTAATTATATGCCGAGAAGAGCCGAGGAAGGGAAGCCTATCTAACCATTCAACCATCTCTACTCCCAAAGACCAACGATGCCCTGGATACACCGCTGCACCAAGTCAAACCAAATCCCATGTTAGCTGTCTATGTATCACTCTGTCTTTTAATGAGTGGAGACGCAGGTACAAGCAGCAGTTAAGAATCTATTATCTGCTGGAAATATTTGTTACTAGCGGTAAGCTAATTGTTGGTTGGACCTTGAGCGCATGTCTACAGGTCAGACTGTTGAATACTACTGAGAAATCAGCCCAATTGTGTCTGGTAATTCAGAAAATATAATATATCACCTGACTGTCTAATGAGCCCTGATGAGGCCGCGAGGAGCTATAATTAAAGGGTGTTACTGAAATCCACTGAGAAGGATAATGTGATCACCAAAGATCTGGACCAGAACCAAAACCAAAACCCGTGCAGGTTCGTCCCCTAAAGCCGCTCAGTCAGAGGGGGCATTACCGGCCTGATGTGTCTAGTCCTAACCGCATTTTAGTCTAATTGCTTCAGAGCTGGCCCCGACAGATCCCATTCGTGCAGCAGCGCTGTGAGAGCACATTAATCTACGCTACGTGACTCTGTGCTACACGAGCATGTTAAATGACCAAAAGACTGCTCCTGCCTCACCCCGACCCGCTCGTCACAAGATAAGCGACCTTGCCGCATCACTTGCCAGATTGGAAAATCATGTCCAGCTCTCCCAATCTGGTGAAATAGATTCAAATCCCCCCCCGACTCCTTGTAACGTACCACGTGTGAGACGGTGTCTGCTGGCAAATAGAAGACATTCATCACTTGTCCTTAATGAGTTTCCTCCCACTGCACCCCCTCGCCTTCAAAACGTGTCCCTCTGTGCACAAACTCCTTTCACTGTCTCCCTGAGTCAGCGCCGGGCTCCCAGCAGAGACGTCCCTCTCTGAGTCAGCGCCGGGCTCCCAGCAGAGACGTCCCTCTCGTTCTCTCGCAGCACCGAGGAAGCTGCTGTGACACCATGACTGTTTCCACACACAAAAAAAGACGTAAGCGAAACATGTCTTCCCCCACATGGATGATGATGATGATGATGATGATGATGATGATGATGCAGGCACCGCTTGGGCCAATCAGGGACCAGATGCAGCATCCCTCCAGGTTCCAGCAGATCGTACCGGTGGTGAAGCAGTTATGGCCTTTCAAAGTTTGACATTTTGACCTTCAATTATAGCAGCACCCCGTCAGGCCGATCAATGTTGTCCCATTTGAAACAAAAGAGCACGTGCATCGTCATCCCTACCAAGTTTCACCCCGATCGGTCGAGTGGCATCTGAGATATCGCACTTTTTAAGTTAAGTTAAGTTTTTAATTATAGAGCCCACAACTGGCCAATCAATTACATTGTGTGAGGATACAGGCCAAGTAGAGTAAACAAACCTTCAAGACTTTGCCAAAATCAGACGAGTAGCATCTGAGATATCACCTGATCATGTTTGACAGACAGACAGACAAGCAGACAGACAGACAGGCAGACAGACAGACACACAAACAGACAGACAGACAGACAGACAGACAGACATCAGACAGACAGACAGACAGAGACAGACAGACAGACAGACAGACAAAACAGACAGACAGACAGACAGACAGACAAACAGACAGACAGACAGACAAACAGACAGACAGACAGACAGACAGACAGACAGGCAGACAAACAGACAGACAGACAGACAGACAGATCGATAACCTCTCCTCATGTCTTGCAGTACCAGAACCTCCCAGCAGAGGGACAGCTTCTACCCAACTGCTATTCGCCTCTGCAATGAGACCCGAAAGGCCACACAAATGAGGACTGCGAGGATTTGCGACACACACGCACGCGCACGCGTGCACACACACACACACACACACACACACACACACACACACACACACACACACACACAAATTGCCCCTGAGCAGGTTGGCTTTGCAACGACTGCCCCCTCCATGCACATTATCCCACAGACACTTAAGGACTTCACTTGATATCTTACATGGACTTTTACATGGATATTATCCCATGCCCCCCCCCCCACCCCCCCGTTACACATGACTTAAGGACTTACTGGTCATTTTACATGGACTCATTATATGGGATTTACATGGACTCCACTATGTCACTTTAAAGCTATTTTACTTTGCACTTTATATAATTTGCAGATTGTCTCTCTGTCTGCTCTGTATTTTGCTACTGTGATGATCGTTGCGCTGCATAATGCACAAAGACAAATATCTCGTTTGTAACAGCAACTCACTCTGGCTATTAAAATCATCTTGCATCTTGAATCAGAAGCACGTGGCCTGTTACTGTGAGGGCTCACTGGGAGGACGGGTCCAGGCAGGGCCTCAGTGGGAGGACGGGTCCAGGCAGGGCCTCAGTGGGAGGACGGGTCCAGGCAGGGCCTCAGTGGGAGGAGGACGGGTCCAGGCAGGGCCTCAGTGGGAGGACGGGTCCAGGCAGGGCCTCAGTGGGAGGACGGGTCCAGGCAGGGCCTCAGTGGGAGGACGGGTCCAGGCAGGGCCTCAGTGGTGAGGACGGGTCCAGGCAGGGCCTCAGTGGGAGGACGGGTCCAGGCAGGGCCTCAGTGGGAGGAGGACGGGTCCAGGCAGGGCATCAGTGGGAGGACGGGTCCAGGCAGGGCCTCAGTGTGAGGACGGGTCCAGGCAGGGCCTCAGTGGGAGGAGGACGGGTCCAGGCAGGGCCTCAGTGGGAGGAGGACGGGTCCAGGCAGGGCCTCAGTGGGAGGATGGGTCCAGGCAGGGCCTCAGTGGGAGGACGGGTCCAGGCAGGGCCTCAGTGGGAGGATGGGTCCAGGCAGGGCCTCAGTGTGGAGGACGGGTCCAGGCAGGGCCTCAGTGTGGAGGACGGGTCCAGGCAGGGCCTCAGTGCGGCTCAGGGAGCCTCACAGTGGAGGCGAGTGGTAGCAGGTGAGATGATGATGACGAGGGACTACACACAGCTTTTGGCAGGAATGTCAGAATGAAGGGTGGGGGCGGGGCCACCAGCAACATCCCACTGATACCAAAGCCAATAAACACTTGCCGCGCGCAGCTGGAGAGCAGCCAGCAGGGGGCGGCGCCGCGGGGGAGCAGGCTGCATTAGAAGGTCTCCTGAACGATTGATAGGGCAAGGTTGACTCAGTGTGCACAGTGCCCCCTGCTGTGGCACCCGGATTAATAGCGTTGTACAATGTGTTGAAAAGTGAACCTGAAAACAGCATTATAATAAATGCATCCTATTCTACTCGCTCAAAGAACATAGCCTCAGGTACAGTAAGCCTCTCACAGTGCCAAGCATGGAAGAACGGAAGGCCATGATACATTCTGTGAACTCACAAAGAAACTCAATATTTTTGCCAGCAGTCACCATAGATACAAACATGCCACTCGGGTACGTCTAAGACACGGTTACCTTGTTAGTGACGCTGTCAGTTTCCCTTAAAGTTATTAAAGGAACACTCCGCCCATTTTCAACCAGCTTTGTATCATTAGAACATCAGTAGTATATCAGAAAACTGTAAACTGTTTTGAAGTCTGTCATTTAATTTGACGGTTATTGAGTGTTAAAGTGTGGACCAGTGACATCACTGGTCCACACTAACTCAAATTAATAACTCATTAACTCAAATCAACTCTCAACAACTGTCAAACTATTCATCATTCATCTAGTTTGACAGTTATTGAGAGTTGATTTGAGTTAATGAGTTATTAATTTGAGTTAGTGTGGACCAGTGATGTCACTGGTCCACACTTTAAAGGGATAGTTCTGTCTGTTTGAAGTTGGGTCCTCATAGGTACTCTCATACAGTGCGTGCACTGGGTAAAGCACTCTGGACGCATCGCGCACCGAGATAGGAGAACTGCACTCCAGCTGCAACAGGCACAGAGAGCTGTCTGCTGAGTGTGAAGGCGGCCATGAGCAAAAACGTAAAAAACAACAGAAAGAATACATAAAGTGCTTCCATACTGCTCACCATAATGCAAGTCTCCACAAGCCCTGAGATGCTAAGTTGACTTGAAAATATGTAATTTACACCCTGTTTTTAGCTAAAATCGTCACTATAGCAAGGTTGTACCCTAGTTGTTGTAATTTCAGCTGCTAGCTCCAGTGACGATTTCAGCTAAAAACAGGGTGTACATGACATCTTTTCAAGTCAACTTGGCATCTCAGGGCTTGTGGAGACTTGGATTATGCCAGGTGAGCAGTATGGAAGCATTTCATGTATTTCTTCTGTTGTTTTTTTACGTTTTTGCTCATGGCCCCCTTCACACTCAGCAGACAGCTCTCTGTGCCTGTTGCAGCTGGAGTGCAGTTCTCCTATCTCGGTGCGCGATGCATCCAGAGTGCTTTACCCAGTGCACTGACTGTATGAGAGTACCTATGAGGACCCAACTTCAAACAAACAGAACTATCCCTTTAACACTCAATAACTGTCAAATGAAATTACAGACTTCAAAACAGTTTACAGTTTTCTGATATACTACTGATGTTCTAATGATACAAAGCTGGTTGAAAATGGGCAGAGTGTTCCTTTAAGAGTACAGTTATTAATACACACAGTACCAAGTCAAGGTATGTCGACAATGGAGACAAATATGAAAAGTTTGACATGGCATCATGGAAGGTTGAGTCCTATAGAGAGACAAAGTGACCACCTACTTCCTGCTTCAGCACTGTACCAGAGATTTTCATCTGCCATTTATTTTCCCATAGACATTTAGTAAAATGCTTAAAAATAGTTTTACTTGTTCAAACCAAACGGTTTGGAAAAAAAAGATGCAGATTTAAAGAAAATATTTTATGTAGTTTTTTTAAGTTTTGGTAACAGTGAAATGTTCTATTGTCTCTCCCGATTCTAAATATAGCTGAGCCGTTTGGTTTGACGAAGTTAAACTTTTTCTTTTAAAGTAATTTACAAAATGTCTATGGGAAAATAAATGGTGGATAAAAATCTCTGGTACAGTGCTGAAGCAGGAAGTAGGCGGTCACTTTGCCTCTCTATACCCCGCCACCCCCGCGCCTTATGACCAAATCGTCTTTTATGAGACAATGCTCTGTAATTGAAGAGGCTTAGGTCATTTATGATTCGTTCTCACTGCTGAACACTTTGTATTCATTGGTTTAAAAAAGGGCTGCCACTTCTGAATCAGTGTATCAATGCATCAATGGTATAACTAACAATCCATCCTGCAATAAAAGGAGTGAGTGCCACAAAGGGACAATTTAGGCTTTTCAATGTGAAGTGGTTTGTTATTGCGCACACTGCCTGCAGTAGGACCCTTCCAGGAAAGTGTGCGTTTAAAATTCGATACACAGATATGTAATCGTATCACCAGTGGTACTGTAATTGGTGGTGTTGATCAGTGGGGAGCCAAAATGTCTGTAATTGGATTTGGTACTGTAGGAAGAAAAAGACTAATAGGTTGATGACATTTGGGGGGTGGGTTCTTAGAAGGCCCAAGGAATAATTTGTTGTGAAGCTCTCCCTTTGTGCAATGCAGATGTTTGTTCCAGAGTACGGGCATCTCCACACTGTGTCGACTAAGCTTTTAGAGGTGTGCACTCCTCCTCTGCTACCAAGCTGTCATTCATCTCCACTTCCCAGGTGTCGTTCATCTCCACTTCCCAGGTGTCGTTCATCTCCACTTCCCAGGTGTCGTTCATCTCCACTTCCCAGGTGTCGTTCATCTCCACTTCCCAGGTGTCGTTCATCTCCACTTCCCAGGTGTCGTTCATCTCCACTTCCCAGGTGTCGTTCATCTCCACTTCCCAGGTGTCGTTCAGCTCCACTTCCCAGGTGTCGTTCATCTCCACTTCCCAGGTGCAGAACGTTCATCTCCACTTCCCAGGTGTCATTTATCTCCACTTCCCAGGTGTCGTTCATCTCCACTTCCCAGGTGTCGTTCATCTCCACTTCCCAGGTGTCGTTCATCTCCACTTCCCAGGTGTCGTTCATCTCCACTTCCCAGGTGTCGTTCATCTCCACTTCCCAGGTGTCATTCATCTCCACTTCCCAGGTGTCGTTCATCTCCACTTCCCAGGTGCAGAACGTTCATCTCCACTTCCCAGGTGTCGTTCATCTCCACTTCCCAGGTGTCGTTCATCTCCACTTCCCAGGTGTCGTTCATCTCCACTTCCCAGGTGTCATTTATCTCCACTTCCCAGGTGTCATTCATCTCCACTTCCCAGGTGTCGTTCATCTCCACTTCCCAGGTGTCGTTCATCTCCACTTCCCAGGTGTCATTCATCTCCACTTCCCAGGTGTCGTTCATCTCCACTTCCCAGGTGTCGTTCATCTCCACTTCCCAGGTGTCATTCATCTCCACTTCCCAGGTGTCATTCATCTCCACTTCCCAGGTGTCATTCATCTCCACTTCCCAGGTACAGCAGAACATTTTTGGTTACATTCAGTTCCTTGGTCGCCTTTGTCAAATAGCCTTTGCAGTGCGTGAAGGTCTGGACCTGATCTTGCAGTGACATTCCCCCCAAACCCCCCTCCCTCCCCTGTGAGTCCTACTTAGCACTTCACTTTGAAAAGCCATTGATACAATGTTGTGGCATGAAGGAGCTTGCAGACACAAACAGGCTGCATAATTGCTTTTGTGGAGGAGGCCTCATTGAAGTCTCTATGGGCTCTAATGTAATTCTCATGATAGTGGCGTTATCTAACATTGCTCTCTCCTTCCTGCTCGGGATACGCTCACGGCTGCAAGGCATCATGGGTAGCCAAGCTATTAGAAGCTGTGCTCCGAGAGGGACTCTGGTCGTGCGATTACATTGATGCATCTCTTTGGCAAGTGATTTATTGCCTTTCGCTCGTTTCTCAATGATCCTCCTTTCCAGATCATTAAAGCACCTATGGTTTGAACCTTGGTCTGGCACACATCAGCCGCATGGCCCCGCCCACACCCCCCGCCCTACCCCCCCCTGGTATCGAGAAACCATCCTTCAATTTCCACAAAACAACAGCGAACAAATCGCTTCTCAATGGGGAGTAAATGACTCCTTCACAATCAATGCTATTTTCCTCAGACGCGACACATTAGTTACTGCCACTTGCTATGTGGGCAGGTTATTTGTCAAACAGCTGGTTCATGCATGTGTCGTCGGGGCCGAAGGTAAGAAGATCTCGTCGGTTCTCCCGTCGAAACGGAGCAAAGAGGCTGAGAGCGTTCGCTTGAAGCGTGACGAAGAATCGCCCATCGCTTTTGTGCCTGCACCTCCTCCTCACGCAGGACATACCGCATGGATCTTCTGCACGCTAGAGGATGACGTCGGCTTGTCACGCAAAGAGTGTAAATACACGTGTGTGAAAACCCACACAAGCGTCCTCACATTGCGAGCTATAGTGGCTGTGTGGGCTCCCGATGAATTATTTCTGACATCAGTGTCTCGTATGGAGACATGCAGCTGCTGCACTCTCCTCCCTGTTGGTTTGTCCACCCGTCAAACCAGTGAGACCATTAGCGGAGGAGAACCCCTGTGCCATCAAACCAATGCTCTGCACACGACACTGTTTCTTGTCACGCTTTGGTGTCACGGCAGACCCAGTTTGAACACAACCTCGAAAACGTTATTTTCTACGTGTTGTGCAGATGTATTCTGGGGGAAAACGTGAGCTGAATGACTTCTCTCCACCACTAATTTAATTACACACAGTGGTTAAGGTTAGGAACACAATGTTACAATAATGATTCAGAGGCGTTAGATGCTTGAATGTCAGATGTGTTTTCTCTTTTTGGTTCTCTGAACACGTTCTCAGCAGGGCATGGAGTGAGATGACTGTGGATTCAATTTGATGTAGCCGTGCTTTTCCCAGAACTGTTTCGTATTCAGATACACTGCAGGCAGGCAGGCTATTGTGCTACGTTTTATCCTAAGGTGTGTCAGTCCTACGTGTAGGGCAAACAAACGTTTGAGTGACAACCATACCAATTTCAACTTTTGTTTTATGTACAGAGCACTACAGCGTATGTGAGGAATGACACTATATATATATATATACAGTATATAAATACACACACACATACAGTATACACACACATATATACATGCACACACACACACACACACACACACACACACACACACACACACACACATATATATATATATATATATATACACACACACACATATACACACACATATACACACACACACACACACACACACACACACACACACACACGTATACATATATCATCATCATCATCATCAGTAGTATATAAATGGGAGCTGGGGCTCCGTTTGTTTCTCTGTCCCACTGTGATTGTCCCACTGTGATATCATAAATCCCACTGTCACATCATCCGTGATGTCATAAATCCCACTGTGACATCATCAGTGATCTCATAAATGCCAGTAAGGTCATAAATCCCACTGTGACATCATCAGTGATGTCATAAACCCCACTGATGACATCATCATTCCACAGCAAGGCCGTGCAGCGGCCAAGCTGCGAATGCGAGCTGCAGGGCCAGTTTTGCGAGCTGCAGGGGCAGCTCAGCGAGCTGCAGGATGGGCGAGGCCACGCAGCGGCCGAGCTAGCGAGCCCGCATAGCGAGCCCGCTCTTGCAACATACCTCGTCAAGGGGATGGGCTATGGTTAGAAAATGGAATAAGCAAGAACTGTTGAGCTGAATATTGCCTGATGTTTCTGTGTGCGTGTGTGTGTGTGTGTGTGTGTGTGTGTGTGTGTGTGTGTGTGTGTGTGTGTGTGTGTGTGTGTGTGTGTGAGAGAGAGTGAGAGAGTGAATGAGTGAGTGAGTGAGAGAGACAGAGAAGGAGAGAGAGATTTCGTTTTCACTAAACATCATTAGAGTTTCCTGTCACTAAGCCATTTCCACCAACAGTTATTGCTTTGATCATAATGCGGAGAAAAACAAGAACAAAAAAACATCCCGAATTCAAGTGTGATAGAAGTGAAAATCCCTCTCAAAGTCTTTACAGGCGCAAACTCACATTACAGAACAACAACAAAAAAGAAGAAAAGACAGCCTATGCTTTCCTAAAAATACTTTTCAATGTTTGGCATAAGTGGAAGATTTGTCACATGAGATCAAAACCTCCAGAAGCATTTTGGGTAGATGAGCAGATTGTGTTTATTCAGTCTGATTTATTTGAGTCACGACTGCGAGGAGAAGTGAAGGAGATCTTTAACACTTTGTCATTGACACACACCCACAGATATTCAGCAACATGTCCTTATGTGTGTGTGTGTGTGTGTGTGTGTGTGCGCGTGTGTGTGTGCGTGTGCATGTGCGTGCGTGTGCGTGTGACCCGACAAGTTCTGCTCATTCAATAAAGATAATTTGTCTAGAAAAGCTGATTAGAGAAGTGCTTGGTTGCTTTTTGACCGTGAATCATTACAATTTTGCGCACACTTAAAAAAATTGCTGTCTTCAATTTAGCCGATTGCTTGTTTCAGAGTGGTAATTCATAGATTATTATCAGTACTAGGTTTGGGAACAATTTGTTTCATCATATCGGAAAAGGTGTCACTATTATGGCGTTAAAGTGCAGGGTGACTGTGTTTTACTGTACATGTCAGACATTACTATCTATAAAAAAAAAAGACGACGAAAAAGCTGGAATCTACTTACTATTCAAGCACGATAACTACAATAGATACAATTTATCTTGTTCTCAAACTGTTATCACATAAATAAAGAACACGCTTTTTTTGCCACGTTTCATCTCAAACAAACTTGAATGGATTATTAATCTATAGACCTTATTCGGACAGCGCCATATTGTTGACATACCGTCCTGCAGCTGACAACTATAGTAACGGCCTTATTGTCGTTTCTGTTCCATTACAAAATAGCGATAGTGATGACAGCAATAAAAACCCCAGAGTTGTTGTTTGTATGCTGCCCGTTAATGCCTGTAATAATAAACAAAAGACAAAACGAGGTGAACAGACTTTGCTGTGAGGAGCTGTCAGAAAGTTTCACCTGTCTCTCCTAACTATCCACACATCTCCTGTGCTGCTGACGTATCCTCCGTCTCGCTCCCTTCACGTCTGTGGACGGTAGAGATAGAAACAAACCACGGGGACTTTATTGCTGTCATTGACATGACAATTTTAACATGGAGCTATACAGTAGCCTACATTCCTCATGTCTCTCAATCTCTATATTTGAGTCTTTTCTTTCTTTCTTTCGATTGTGCAGTCAGTTCACCTTGTCTGTTTTCCATAATAATTGTTGTTAGCCGCCTTTCACAATAGCAGCATTAGCTAAACAAAGTCAACCAAGGACACTCAACTTGTAACATTTCAGCCTAGAAACGTTCACATCACTGCACAGAAATCAATTGCTTTCCAATCACAAAACCTCCAGAGAAGCTTGGTTGATTGCAATGCTGAAACATTTTGACTGACAATTTGTGGCTTGATTACAAATGACGTTGACAGTGTTGAGTCTGCCATACAATAATGTAAGCCGAAGGAACAGATAGTTTGGTCAGTAGTTGGTACTAGTAATAGTTTCGTTAGTTGACTCGACAACCAAGAAAAACAAACATTAAACCATGCGTATAGGCTAATTGTGTGCTATCCCCTTAACGGGAGCTATTTGGATAGTCCGCCTATAGAGAGTCTACAGAGTAGTTGTAACATTTCAACAGCTTATTAGTTGACATTCAACAATTAAACCGTTTGGCTTTGTCTGTTGATGTTGCTTTAACAGCTTATTAGTTAAAGGGACAGCTCACCCTAACATTCAAAATACATATTTTTCCTCTCACCTGTAGTGCTATTTATTCATCTATATCGTTTTGGGATAGTTGCCTGAGTTTTGGAGATATCGGCCGCAGGGATGTCTGCCTTCTCTTGAATACAATGGAACTGGATGGCACTCGGCTTGTAGTGCTCGAAGCACCAAAAAAATAAATTTGGAAAAACTCAACAGCAAATGTCTCTTTCCAGAAATCATGACCCGGTTACTCAATATAATGCACAGACTTTGTTGTGAGCAGTTTCATGTAGGAACTATTTTCTTTTTGCAGTTTCATGTAGGAACTAGCTAGCAGCTAGCGGGTGTGGTTCGGACGCCCCCTTATTTGATGCATTTAACTTACAGTAAATTCCCACACAAAAATCCCATTGCCTTTTCCCCCTATGAACCAGCAGCGCAGGGACTTCTGGGTAAGCCTACAAAATGACATCATCCTTGCAGTACTCGATAAGGCCCAGTCTTTCCCGCAGCGACCCAGGTTCAAATCTGGCCAGCGGTCATTTGCTGCATGTCCTCCCCTCGCTCTATCTCATACCTCCCTGTCTCTCTCTCTATCTCTCTCTCTCTCTCTAAGTACGCCGAGCAGCTAAAATTATCGGCTGTAGTCTCCCCTCACTGTCATCACTTTACTCAAAAAGAATAATCAGGAAGGCTAACAAAATCATTGCAGACCGTTCTCATCCGGCACACCACCTATTTAACCTCCTCCCATCAGGCAGGAGATACAGGAGTATGAAGAGTAGAACATCTCGCTTCAGAGATAGCACCTACCTCCAAGCCATAAGGCACTTGAATTTGCACTGACACACATTACCGTTGTCACTTTAAACTGTATGCACCTTAAACTGTATGCACTTTCTACTGTATATGCTGTAGCTGACAACTGTTCCTGTATGTTCCTGTCGCTGGCTGCTATGTTTTTTTGTTTGTCTCTGAGAGTGAACCAAGACAAATTCCTATCAACTTTTGTTGACATGGCAATAAAATCTTTGAATCTCTCTCTCTCTCTCTCTCTCTCTCTCTCTCTCTCTCTCTCTCTCTCTCTCTCTCTCTCTCTCTCTCTCTCTCTCTCTCTCTCTCTCACATGCACTATCAAGATTCAAGATTCAAGATTTTTATTGTCACTCCGTAGTACAAGTATCACGTGTGAAATTCTTGTGCTGTAGGCTCCGTTACAACATAGTGCAAAAAATAAAAAATAAAAAAATAAAAACAAGAGGCAACAAGCAATAAAGCAGTAAGACACGCCACAGACAGTGGCGTATTCACTGCACATATGTGCAAATGGCATGAACATACTTTAAACATAATTCAACATAATAACATTCTGTTAGGTGCAAATAGCATATACCTAATTAACATACTATTGAACATTAGTCACACGTGATGGTAGCAGATGCAGTGCGGTACAGTACGGCTACTACACTATTTGTATATGTTAAGGAGTCTCGTGGCCTGCGAGAAGAAACTGTCGCTCAATCGATTTGTGCGTGCTCTTGGGACCCTGTATCTCCTCCCTGCTATCTCTCTCATATCTGTCTCTCTCACACACACTATCTCTATCAGTAATAGGCTAAAGTAAAGGGAAGGGGAGGGAAAAAAGAATGCCACAAACACACGGTTGCAAAGAAAGAGACCAAATGCAACACTTTGGTGCCATGACAGAAAAAAAAAACAATCCGTCCGCTGTGGACCAACGGACGGATCGGCCCGTTGAGCTGAACGAGCCCAATAGAGAAGGAAGGTACATCATCACACGACTAATACAGACGACAGCTGAATTGCATGATGGGTTTTGCCGTGTCTTTCCATGGCAAGCATGGAGGGACAAACCAGACAGTTCACTGAGATCACGGAGGAGACGAGGAAGACATTATTACATTTCCTGCACGCGTGTCCTGTGGTGGCTGTATATTAATCAGGTTATGGAAATAGAATTTGTTTGTTCCTGTATGATAGGAAATGACACTGCTGGTGGAGGGCAGGGGTGGGTATAACTGCCATCCGCTACATGTGTCTCAAGGGTACATTTCTCATTGGTATAATAGCTATAGTCCTTTCATGATCCAACACCCTATAGTAAATAAGGGACACAGCGATGAAAAAAAAGAAGCAGGGTGCATTTTCATTCCTGGCATCATGGTTTGCAAGTGTTCGGTCCCTTAGAGAGCGAGAAAAACACAAGAAATGTGAGAAATACAAAGCCATTCAGGGTGAGTCAAGTCTATTTGGTGAAGTCTTTCCACGCAGCTTTGCACGGTCTTTTCTGGGATTAACGTGCCTTTTCTCCACAGGGCACAAGTGATCAGTGAAGTAACGTTATGAGCATGAACAGCAGCTAGCGGGGCTGAGAGGGCGTTCCATAACCCAACGATTATAGGCACGATATCATTGATGCATTTGACAACGGCCAGCGTGTCCAGTCAAGTGTCCTTGAGCAAGATACTAAAACCCTATCAGCTCACGGACTGCATGTCACGCTGGGTAAGGACTGCATGTCACGCTGGGCAGTGTTGGGAAAGTTACTGAAAATTGGTAATTAGTTACAGTTACTAGTTACTTCTCTCAAAAGGTAATTTAATTACTTTAAAGTTACCAGTTACTTCAAAGTAATTAGTTACTAGGGAAAGTAACTTTTGCGTTACTTTTAAAAGTCTGCTTTGATTGTTATTAATGCACACATTATGTTAGTGTTGCTGTGCCACAGTGTGGCATTGAACCTTCGCTTATTGGGGAGGCTTATAGCCTATCAAGGTCCTTAGCCTCTGGGGCTCTGGCTGCAGCTCTCTCCCCGGACTAGGTCTGAGGATCAGAAACTGGGTAATCCTCTGAAGTTGTCCGTTATTTTCATGTCCTAAAGTAACTAGTAACTAGCCCAGTTACTATTTTAGTAACTGTAACTGAGTTACTGAATTTGAAAAAGTAATTAGTTAGATTACTAGTTACTGAAAAAGGTAGTTAAGTTACAGTAACTAGTTACTTAGTAACTAGTTACTCCCAACACTGACGCTGGGTAAGGACTGCATGTCACGCTGGGTAAGGACTGCATGTCACGCTGGGTAAGGACTGCATGTCACGCTGGGTAAGGACTGCATGTCACGCTGGGTAAGGACTGCATGTCACGCTGGGTAAGGACTGCATGTCACGCTGGGTAAGGACTGCATGTCACGCTGAGTAAGGACTGCATGTCACGCTGGGTAAGGACTGCATGTCACGCTGAGTAAGGACTGCATGTCACGCTGGGTAAGGACTGCATGTCACGCTGGGTAAGGACTGCATGTCACGCTGGGTAAGGACTGCATGTCACGCTGAGTAAGGACTGCATGTCACGCTGGGTAAGGACTGCATGTCACGCTGGGTAAGGACTGCATGTCACGCTGAGTAAGGACTGCATGTCACGCTAGGTAAGGACTGCATGTCACGCTGGGTAAGGACTGCATGTCACGCTGGGTAAGGACTGCATGTCACGCTGAGTAAGGACTGCATGTCACGCTGGGTAAGGACTGCATGTCACGCTGAGTAAGGACTGCATGTCACGCTGGGTAAGGACTGCATGTCACGCTGGGTAAGGACTGCATGTCACGCTGGGTAAGGACTGCATGTCACGCTGGGTAAGGACTGCATGTCACGCTGGGTAAGGACTGCATGTCACGCTGGGTAAGGACTGCATGTCACGCTGGGTAAGGACTGCATGACACGCTGGGTAAGGACTGCATGACACGCTGGGTAAGGACTGCATGTCACGCTGAGTAAGGACTGCATGTCACGCTGGGTAAGGACTGCATGTCACGCTGGGTAAGGACTGCATGACACGCTGGGTAAGGACTGCATGTCACGCTGGGTAAGGACTGCATGTCACGCTGAGTAAGGACTGCATGTCACGCTGGGTAAGGACTGCATGTCACGCTGGGTAAGGACTGCATGTCACGCTGGGTAAGGACTGCATGTCACGCTGGGTAAGGACTGCATGTCACGCTGGGTAAGGACTGCGTAGATTTGAAGTCGCAAAGTATAATGACAAAGCGCACGTGTGAGCATCGTCTCAGGTTGCGGAGGGGGAAGTGTCTGTTTGCTGGCTTGAAATGCATTTTTAAATCTCAGCTTTGACAGACAACTGAGAGCTTCTATAAGATTGATTATTTTTTATTACATGATCAGATTTGAACATAATGAGCCCCAAGTACCGCCCACTCTATAACCCAACCTCAGAAAACAATAAAAAACTGCAAAATGGCAATATTTAGGATTTGGATCAAAACTAATTTTAGATGCTTACAATTATGCACATACATAGTTAGAAGTTACATAGTTAGAAGGTTTTTCTGGATTTTGGTTGCCAGGGTCTTTAACCAATACTGCCAAATACTGATGACAACCCATCTTTTCTAAGCAAGATTCCCATTTACAGAAGCCTGCACACTTTTTTATTTTCCAGATTATTAAATAACCATTCCGATATCCATTTCTTTTATTTTTTAACCCTTATTGACCCAGGCAAGCAATTAAGAACATATTATTATATACAAAAGCAACCTGTCATAAGTGAACGGCGTAAAACATATTTTCCAGGGACAATTTCATATCGGCATCAAAAATGGGGCCCGTTTTAGAAGAACAGAAGAAGAAGAAAAAACACAAATTGTAGGAAAACATGATGAATTTGGTCTCCCACTGTGGAAAACCTTCTTTATTCCCTCATTAGTGATTAAGCCTTTGCATATCTCCTTGTTATTCGCTTCACAAACATCCCTGCATATAAACAGACTGTTTCCATGGAAACAACGTATGGCAAAAGCATTGGTAAACAGGATAAGGCGATTACACATACATTACAGACCTGCTACCGTACCTGTATATATCCCAGGGATTTGCTTCTGATTTTATTATCAGCATTAGCTTGTTGAGTTATTTTAAATAGCGCGTCAGGTTCCAGCTCACTGCACCAGTGAGCCCAACTCTTCTATCACCGATGACTTTTTCTCTTTTGATTTGTATTTGTTGGTGGTGTTTTTTTTTTGCTGCTAAAATCCAGCCTCGGAGGGAACTGCTGCAATGCACTGATATTAACGTGCGAGAGCTATTTCCCCCCCGGACAAACAATAAAATGGGCAGAAATAGGAGTGTTAAGTTAACTGTGTGTCTATTTCCGCTTTAAACGGGGAAAATGTGGGCCTGGAAGCGGACTTTTTTTATTCACTGTGCAATTGTGCAGCTCTACAATTGCTATACGGCCACACAAAGACGTAGAAGTCGAACCGGTTGAAAGGACCCCCTGTGGGTGGTGCCTTTCAACTATGTGCCTTTATCTCTGTGTGTGCATGTGTGTGCGTATGTACGTGTGTGTGTGTGCGTGTGTGTGTGTGTGTGTGTGTGTGTGCGTGTGTGTGTGTGTATTTGGTGGGACAATGGTAGAGCGATTATAGCACAAAGCCATGCCCTTAAATCCTGTTACATGATGGAAATATGCCCCCTGCATCCTTCGGGAAGCTGACCTTGAATTCTTGTTTTGCACTTAGCACCAAGGATTAGCGCAAATCTTCCTCAAACACACATGTTGCTGCAGGGCTGCCTATATTCTAAACCGTGCCTATTTTGCCTCCACTTTTCTTTAAAAAACAACGAAACAAGGCAACTTTTTTCAACTGCAAATCTGTGGCTCTTGACGAGAAGTGAGAGTAGAGTGCAAGGCGGTGATTTATTTTCCTCGTCATTTTTTGCTTTGCGTGTCATAAGTAGGTCAGGCTGAAAGTCGGCAAAGAAACGAAGACAGAAAAGACTTCTGAAAGTCAAGCTGAACTCTCGGGGCGACACGACCGTCAATTCATGAACCTTGGTTTCCATGCTCGTAACATCTCGTGCATTTAGGACAACAATACGTTTGAATAAAAACCAATTCCAACTGCACAATGGATGTCTGGAACAAACTGGATGATATTATACAAAGTGAACATGTCTTGTTGACTTGCCATCTTTTCCTCTCCTAACAATTACACAGCAGTGTGACAGCAAATCTTTTACAGCTGTCTTGGATTTAAATGAGTAAATATGACTCATCGCTAATGAGAATTTTAGATTTGTGGCACTGACGGCCACTTTCAAGTGGCACAGATGCTGATATGGTTCTCATTCCTGGATTTATCAAATTCAATCTTGGCCAGATGTTAGTTTGGGCTGATCATCTTCCCCGATATGTGTTCTTTCAGAGCAGAGTGGGGATTAACAATGTTAATTAACACTAATTGCAACAACCCACCCTGAAGTTTAAATGCACCAATTATGCACCGATTATGAAACACAGATCATGTGTTGCGGACACAAATTATGTGAAGATTCTGCCACCATGAATTAGGATAATGTGAAATTTTCACAAATTGGACACACCACTTTCTCTCTCTATTTATCATGTGGAAATATTCGCTAGCAAGTTAAGTTTAGGTTAGTCTCAACGCTGATACACTACGTTAGCTAACTGACCCATGAGAGTTCTTACAGTGATAGGCCTACACTAGGTAGCTAACTGACCCATGGAAGTTCTTACACTGATACACTACGTTAGCTAACTGACCCATGCGAGTTCTTACACTGATACACTACGTTAGCTAACTGACCCATGAGAGTTCTTATGCTGATACACTACGTTAGCTAACTGACCCATGCGAGTTCTTACGCTGATACACTAGGTTAGCTAACTGACCCATGCGAGTTCTTACGCTGATACACTAGGTGCTAACTGACCCATGAGAGTTCTTAGGCTGCTACACTACGTTAGCTAACTGCGCTATTGCATGCTGCAGATCTCTCTCTGGGTCTTGGGCACTTCTACTGTACAGTATAGCTTCAAACTGGTGTCGGAATCCTGGCCAATTATTGGCTCTCCCGAAATCCTGGCGGCACCAAACTTTAGCAAACAGGTGTGCCCACTGCCCACACAACCTGACTCTGTTGACTTTTGAAAATGAACTACTCTTGGTGGTCATTCAATTTTGACCCATAGACCCGCCCTCAAAACAGCAGCTGTGGCACAGACTCTATTGTGTCTATTGTGTCTATTGTGTAGTATGCGGAGCAGCGATTCAACGTAATATTTGAGTCTGTGGAGAGACTAATTTTAGGTAAGTAAAACATGTGCTTATGGTTAGGTTAAATCTACCTTTTACATGTTCTTTACATTCAAGCCATTGCCAATTAACTTTCCGCAATGCTGATTAAGCCTATCATGGCCAGATAACGCTCCCTGTATTCTACAGAAGAGACCGCACGTTTCAATCTGTTCAATCCAGAGACTTCTGCCCAGCCTAGCCCGCATATTCCCAGTTACCTGTCTGCTACTGTAACTTGAGTGGGTGTAAATAATTCAGTCATGGCTCTTCTAGAATCCAGACCTTCCTAATCTTATTGGACCGAATGTATAAAATTCTGAAGTGAGTCATTTCGCAGCCGGGCTGTGTGACATTCAAAACTAATTTATCCACTCTTTTACAGCCCCAATGGACTAGGTGTTTCTCAACCACTGGGTCGCAACCCATGTGTGGGTCGCAGGAACATTGTCATGTTAAAGTTCAGAAAGGTAGTGGGCTGTGAGTCTGTGTTTGACGAGCTCTGGTGAGCTTTTAAGCTAGAGCGGAGCTTCTGGTATTGGCGGAAACTAGACATCCAGATGAAGGTATAGCCATGTGATGCTAGCTCGCTGAGAAGCGGTGGTAAAATGGCTCCAAAGACAGCAACTCTTTTTACAGACGTACATGCGCGACTATATTCTAATGGGTCCCTTGACCACTCACATCAAGATAGCTGAAAGAAATTGGGCTCATTAGAACCACACGAGTTTTAACTTTACAGCCATGTCTGACTATGTCAGCTACATAAGGTTTAGAGTTCTGCACACAGTGAAAATCTTATTCTCTTTTTTCTTTCCCTATTTCTGCACACTGTGATAGCTAAACATAAATAAAAAACTTCAAATGAAAATACATAATTTCAATTACCAGTTACGTTTGAATATCACCACGCAGCTGACAGTGGCATAACACACATGCATGCATGTACTTGTTAGAGTCAAGAGAAATGGTGAGAGCCATTACTCAAACACATGTCCTCATGTTCCTGAGGCTGCATTGCATTCTGGTCCATTGAGGCTACTCTGTCACATGGTCTAAATGAGTCGCTCTATTCTACCTATTCTATCATGGAGTTCTCCCTGTATGAGTGTCCAACATCGTTGCAAAATGGTGGGTCTAGAAAGAAGCACTTTGGCGCTGAGGGACTGAGACCAAAACTTGATGTTTACTGTTGATGGCTCAGATAGCTGAAATATGTTCTGCTACCAAACGCCATTGTAGTTGTGCTGGGAAGTAAAAAATATTTATTTAACCCATCTGCAATTGACACATTACCACGAATATTCAAACTGACGTAATTGCCTTTACCTCCCTAATTGCACGCAGAAGGATTCTCCTGTTGTGGAAGTCCTCTTTACCCCCATCGTCTAAATCCTGGATAAGTGATGTCATGTCATTTTTAAAATTGGAAAAAATAAAGTTCTCCATAAGAGGTTCTGTTGAACGATTTTACTCCTATTGGCAACCATTCATTTATTATTTTGATCAGCTACCTGCCAGTGAGGTTTCACAGTAGTGGTGTCCTACGGGTCTCTGTGCGATGTGGGAGTATATTGCTGCCTGTCCGTCATCAAGCCTCAACCAGCCTCTCTATATGAGTAGGGAATCATAAGCATTGATAAATTATCTCAAAATACCACCTCTGCTCTAACATTACATACGTGTGAAGATATCTTTTGGCTAAATCACAATATAACTGGAAGGGCACTCGCAGAGCGCAGACCTCCGCCAAGCAGACCTCGGCCTAAAGGCTAATTTCTTGTTCGTAAGTCGGATCCAGATCCGCTCCGAAATGTGATGGGTTCTTCCATGGCCCATGCTACACCTTTCCACCAAATTTGATGAAAATCCGGGCGGGTAGTTTCTTCCGTAATCCTGCCGGCAAACAAACGGCACCAAAAACATAAGGTAAATATGATCATCTTTTGAAAACCTGTAGTGGCCTATAAACAAAAGAGTCCAAATTGAGGGGGACTCTATAATTGGACGAGGGACAATGCACTGCCCCGAAGCACAACCAATTATTTTGCAGGTGCAGAAAATAAACAGGTTGTTTCACTCACGTGTTCTTTGAAGGAGGAATTCATAAATTTCCAGATCAAGTAAATACAGTGAGTGTTCTGATGTGTACAGATACGCCCGACGCATAATTTGAAAATTGACAGGGCAGCATGTTTGAGATGCAGCCGGCGATGATAAAAAGAAGCTGATGCTGAAGGTATTGAGCGAGCGAATGTGAATCACAAATGTCCCTGAAGAATCTCGCACACGGGCTCCATTATGGAAGCCGGCGAAGTCGTCATACCTTTCTGAGCCCTAAAGAGGGAAACTCGGGGCGTGACTCACAGTCATTAGCCAAATGGCATTTCGGTGCATTTTTCATATGTTCGACTGTACTTCACATTCCTGTCCTTTTGACACGGATGCGCTGTTCTACACGAATAATATTCATTATTGCAAAGGGTAAGTCGTGGGCGGTTGTATGCAAGGTGGGGTGCAACAAGGCATAGGACATGGACATTTCTCATTAGAGGTGATAGGTGCGCCCCTTCATTGTTCTTATGCAAATGATGAATCATTTTCTGATGGCTTACAAGGCAGTCGCCGTGTGCAGCCGAATAGAAACCTCCACTCTTAAGGCACAATATAATGCAGCTTTGGACATGTGTTTTATCTTGATGCGTAGTCATATTCATCAATGTAATAAGTTCATCCTCGTGGGAATTAGCTGCTCAACAGAGCAAGGTTTAAGAACTAAACAGGAAGACCAAAACAAAGTGTTATGCTGCATTCACGTGCTCCTGGGAAGCTCGTACTTATCGAGTTGTGCAGTAGTAATTGTGACATGACAGCTTGGTCGGAAAGAGCAAAAAAAAAAAAAGGATGCCAGAAGTAAGGTTGTCTTCTCGTGGCTGCTGTTTTCTTACCAAAAGCAAGTAGTGGGTCATTATGGGAGCTACATCGGCCATAATGTGCAACTACTAAAAAATAAACGATAGCTAGCTACTATGAACAGAATAACGATGGCACTTTTTACAGTCAGTTGGTGACACGGACTCCATACTTTCCGCCTTTGTAGTCCCGAAAACTCACGCAACGTCACAACTCGGAAACTCGGGTATCATCAAAATTTCACAAATCCCCACTCGTAAATACGACATTTTAGGGCCGTTCATGTGCTCATAACTCGTAAACGCGATATATCCGAGGAGCACATGAATGCAGCATTAGACTATGCATGTGTGAAATGTGAGTTTTGGTTTGATTGATTTTGACATACGATTCTAATGGCATTGCTAATTCAGCAAAAAGTAACATCCAAATGATTGTCAGCAATGGAAGTAGCTACCAAACAATTCTTTGAAGTATGGTAATGCCATTGCAGGATAAGTAAGCCGTTAAATTGGAATTACACGCACATCTGTTTCAAAATATAATTGTTCTTACTTAACCATGTTTTCAATTTGATCAAACTAGGCATCTCGTGCGCATCATCAGTCATCAGTGTGTGTGTGTGTGTGTGTGTGCCCCCCTATGACATCACGGTCTTGTCACAATGCCTCCTTGTGTGTGCGTGTGTGCGCCCTTATGACATCACTTTTGACATCATCACTGATGACATCATCGCTGATGACATCAGATCATTCGGTAATTAGCCTAATTAGACAATCCGGCTCCGTCAGGTCACCCGTACAGGTGCCCTTCACACACCCTGAAGGTTTCAGCCCGATCGCACGTAAAACGGCATAGCTGTGGCCGAACAAATAAAGTCCACATACTCAATTTTACATAATACATAGATGTATTTATTCAACGTTTTATTCTAGTTATTGAATTTTATTTCAATTTTGTATCGTCTGTAAAGCACTTTGCTTCACTGTGGTTTTAGAAAAGTTTTTTGTTATCGTAATACTGTGGACTCACAGTTCACTCCCGGTTCATCGAGTGATCAGGGTGCAGCAGACCCAAACTAGACACAGACACATCCAGCATGTCCCGTGAGATACCCTCACCATCCTATAGCATGTCCCGTGAGATACCCTCACCATCCTATTATTAGATGACAACAATTTCACAGCTGGCCTTCAGGATGCCTGGTAAGAAGAAGGGAGAGGGAGGGGCCTTGTCACTCAGTATATCCTCCTCTGCCCACTGAGGTGCCACGTCCAAAATGCTGCGTTCAGTCACAGTCCTGATCAGGCTATTTTCCCCGTTCCCACCTCACGTGCGGCGTTGCGGGGAAAACAGAACAGGAAACCCCCACTTTTGCCGGCCCGCGCGTCTCATACATCTTCAGTCATGCGGAAGGCCGTCCGTCACTTTTACTGCACATCGGCTTCCTCTCAACGCACCATCGGTGACTGATGGCCCCGAGTGCGACGGGATAACTACGGCGGGGGATGATAAAAATGTGAAAACACACGTCCGAGACAGGAAATTGGTCGTTCCGGGGCGATTGACACAGAAGAGCCAAAGTGTCAGAGTACTTCCTGTAATGCTCCTTTCCTTCAAACGCGGGCGAAGACGTCTGCTCGTCCGCAGGGGAGATAGTTACAGTCCACTGGACGTATTACCGAGGAGCGCTAACCTGATAGACCTGAATCTCCACACCCCCACCCCTCCTCCATCCTCCTCAACGTCCCTCTTATATGGCTTTGCTGCTACAGGTCAAACGCAAGATAGGATAAGCCGGTTGTGAAGAAAAAAAACGGTAAAGTCAATATCTCGGCGTTGTGCAGCAAAAAGAATCAATTGAAACAAGGTAGGGATCGGCAAGCTAATACGTGGAATAGTCTTCAGAAGAGGTGTAATAAAACAAGGGCCTGATAAGTGTAGGGTAATGAGGAAAACCGACTCCTGGTGGAAATGGATCACTGAGAATGAACGGTGAGTGGAATACTAAGTGAGGCGGGCAGACAGATGACACTGTGTGGTGACTCTCAGAGTGCTGTTGGTGTTGGTGATGATGATGATGGCGATGATGACGATGGTGCAGCTGCACTGGGAGGGGGTGCGGCGGGCACGTTACAGAGGTCAGCAGTTTAACCTTGCTTATGGGGATGCAATCAAGGGATTAGATCAACGCCGTCACATCATACGTCGTGACTAATGATAATCGTTTGGACGGGACGCGCGCAGACGGAATTCATCGACGCGCAGATTGGATGGAGTCCCGTCACCGACAGATGTTTTTTAACCGCTATACGTAAACCTCGTCGACGCGCTCGAGCAAATTTCAATCTGCGGTAGTTAAGCTAAATGTAAACAGTGAGCATACGAGCAGGTGTAAAAATCACTTTTGGCCATGATGAATAGTTCATCTGTGTGTTGTCAGAAGGTGTTACGGGTCTAATGCATACGGTAGCAAATGACATGACCTTTGACACCGGTGATTGCGCTGCTGGAGATGATTTTCATAATTGACAAGCCATCAATCTATTTTCTATTGCTATCGACTATAGGCAAGGCAAGGGACGATGAAAGGCAAATGTGGCAAGAACATAACATTTCTTTATGGGAGAGTCACAACAAGCACAGAGAAAGCAATTTCATGTGTGTGTAACTCATAATTAGTGGCCGGGCCAGCGAAGCGGCAGGGCCACTTATTGTATTTGTCTGTATTATTATTCTTCTCCCGGGAAGTTCGACCTCCCATGCATGAAAACTAACCCAACTTTGCACAAAGGTCCAGTCCCATGCCAAACGTCTTTGACGCACATTTGGCGCCAATAGTCCTAACGGCGGCACTACAGCGACCGTCTAAAGTTTCAAACTTTGAAAATTCATAAAAAATCAGGAATACGTGCTACGGCTTTGCAGCTTTCACCGAAATGTGGGCCCAAATGAGGAGAACCTTTTGTACAATGCAACCTATGGCCAATTATGAAGTCTAAAGACCGCAAAACTGCAAAAACTAAAACTATTTAAACCCTACTCCTCCCACATTTTTTCTTCAAACGACACCAAACTTCAGAATCTGCAGACTGTCCTACACAAAAGTATCAAACAGATTTTCGATTGGCCTTAATTACCTAGGGCAATTAGGTTGTATTTGTGATGTCATCAGTCACTCAAGCAATTGTGATGTCATCACTGATGTCACTCGAGCAATTTTGATGTCATAATAGCTCAAAGCCTTGAGACTTGCCCAGCCACGAATTTATCTTTATTATCCCAGGTGAGAAAGGGTACTTTTACAGAAAAGCGTGCAGAGTTAAAATATTGAGAGAAGATTGAGAGAGGCAATTCTGCCACAAACACTCAGTCTGTCTACGGCTACTCTGGTGGTGTAGTATGGCCGTAGTATGGAATGGTATATTTGGTATCACTGTCACAGGTTTGGTCCCCAACAATCACAGGTGTGATTCACAAAACAGTCATTGTCCATTGAGACAAAGTGGCCCAGACACTCGCTCAGGAGGACCAGAAAGTGTCTCTCGGCCCTAATATGGCACTTACATTTTACTGTATACTATACAGTAAAAATACTGTATAATACTGTATGCAGTATTTTACTGTATAGTATACATACATCTTGAGGCATATTTCAAGAGAACATGTGCACAGTAAGCTGTTATTTATTCCTATTCCCAATGCTACTTATTCCTATTGAAGGCTTATGTTGACTACTGTTGACACTTATTGTAAGTCAGTTTGGACAAAAGCATCTCTTAAATGACCTCATGAAAATGGAATGGAATGTAAAGATGATGTTAAATGGATAATAAAGCAAATTAAATACTGTAAGGTGATCAGCTGTTCCTAACTTCGACAATTCCACTGAGCACATTGAGGCTGGTCAGGGTTGTTGAGCCTGTGTTAGCACCTTCACATCATAGTAAACATCATAGTCTACATAGATCTTCCTCGGGTCTACTAAAAGGTGGAGGAACGTACAGCTCCTGGCCCTTTTCAGTGCACTGAAGTTGGAGAAATAATCTCCCCCACTGAAACCTAAACTCTGAACCTAAGGCCGTGTGTCCATCTAGCGTCTTTTTCCGACCGTTAAACGCTGGAAGTACGCTGGTAAGCGCTGATCTCAGTGCACAATATAACAAGGAAGCAGTCTGAAACTAACGTTAGCTCAGTGCGGTAGTAGCTTGATAGCTGACAGCTAACATTAGCTAACAACACACATACAGCGATTTAGCTCAACACTCACCAGAAATATTAAGTGTCTAGCCAATCTGCTCCCACAATTGAGCCTTTCTGTCTCTGTTGCGATAGTTTCCCCATGAATAGTTGCCAGAAGGAGCACCCGACACCAGTGTCTTTCTGAAAAGTTAAAATATTTTCAGCTGGAAGCGCTGGGAGCCGGCGCACAAAAACGCCGGAGCGCTCTGAAAATAGACGCTGGGCGCTGCGCACTTTCTCTAGACGTCCGTGTGCGCCCGCATACGCTCTCCCCCCCATTGGGAAACAACTGAAAATAGACGCCGGAGCTGATGAAAAGACGCTAGGTGGAAACAGGCCCTAAACTGTGTGTGTGTGCTGATCGGCAGGTAGTATTCCTCGTTTGAGCAGAGCGGTAAATACTCACAGGCAGTAATGGGCGGCCTGCTGATTCCAAAGTCGAGCTGCTTACTGTGCCGACGAGGGGGCGCCGCGGGAGGCTGCAGGTGTCAACGGCTCCCCTTAAACCACATACCCTCCCAGCATTCCTCCTTCAACACACCGGCCTCCTGCAAGAGAGCAAAGCAACAGAGCAAACATGAGTGTCTCTCTCTCTCGCTAATAAATCACAGCGAGTCACTTAATGATGTGTCTGAATAGTCTTTTCGTGTGTACTGCGAAATTGTCGTTTATGAGAGCGAAAGATAGATTTCAGGGAGGGTGGATATTGGAACTTGTGCTACCTCGATATTCAGTTGGCTGATTGATTTTCTTTCAAGCAAGACCCATGTTTTATTCATCTGCATGAGAAAGACGCACCTTTACTCAGTCGTTGGCACAATAATCGAATCATATGCGTAGCCTATGTTTTTTTTTTATTCGTTCAAATACATATTAGACATTAATTTCCATATAAAATTGGCTATTTAACAATGCTCTGAACACACACACACGCACACGCATACGCACACACACACACACACACGCACACACACACACACACACACACACACACACACACACACACACACACACACACACACACTCTCTCTCTCTCTCTCTTACACACACACACACACACACACACACACACACACACACACACACACACACACACACCGCCCTGTTCTCTATGTGTGGCTGAGGAGCACATCCCCAGAGAAAGTCTGGCACAAAGTTGTTTATTCAGAGGAGGATTTCTTGTAAGACGAAGCACGTGGTTTAAACCTTCTGAAATGCCCATGTGGGATGTGCTATGTTGGTCTCAAACTAAAAGAGAACTAAAAACCCCGGATATCTGAACATAAAAGTAGGAACAGGGATGAGAAGGCGTCAGTAGTGAGACCTCGGCAGGACGTGACCTGTGTGTTCTTTGAGGTTCCAACGGATTCTGTAGAAGAAGAAGTCGGGCCTTAAAGAGGACATGAGACGTTTTGATCATGATACGACTCATTTGTGTTTCAGCTCAGAAAAGACAGGACACCGCTTTCAAGTGGGAAATGTGCCTAGATTTGATCGAAAGATAAAATAACGTGTCACCAAATGTCAGACTTGAAAGCAGTGTCCTGTCTTGTCTGAGGAGAAATGCAAATGAGCTAGAGTCACATGATCAAATGTTTCATGGCCTCTTTAACCCATTGATACCTGATGCAGCATTTGCGTGTATATCCCTCATTTGTGTGCGTATCCCTTTAAAGGGATACGCACACAAATGCTGCATCAGGTATCAATGGGTTAAAAGAGGGGGTGAGAGAGATAAGACACTTTTGCAGAGAGAGGCGTTTTGCTACTACTTTACAAACTGAACATCCAAATCATCTGAACCAAGAATTATTATCAGGGTGTTGTCTCTGAAACTGTCTCAACTTGTATTAGTGAAATAGATTTTTTTTAATTTTACATATATTATACATATTATAATTTTTTATTCTTTCTTGTTGGTGTGTTGACGTGCTGCACTCATTGCAGTCCTTCTACTGTACGTTGTTGTCGGGCTTATATATAATTAGTGGGTCTACTCCTACTTAAAAGAGAACCCAGGCTGTTTGGCCAGTCACTTACTGCCTGCTGCGTCTGCTGATTGCATGTTCTATTGGCTAATTGTGTACAGTTGTTTGGTTTCTCTACAAGGGAAGATTTAAGCCTCCCCTCATTTCCATTTTCTGTGTCGAGGAGATGTATTTTGAAATCATTCATTTGTGAGATATTATGTGCCGATACATTTAGCTGTATTTTCTGTTCTATTAGATTTTCTTGATAGTTATTTTTCCTGTGTTGTGTTTGTGCTGTGGATTGTGTATTCCTGGTATGAATCCATACTGAGTGGGGGAAGCTGGCATGTTGATGTCTCTTTGACAGTGACTTTTTGATCAGGTACTTTTTCATATTGATGCAGTAATTAATTGAACCGTATGCATATATGTAATATGTATTTAAATGTCACTTCCACTTTGAGCAACACAACACTGATGGCTTATTGCTGAAGTGTGTCATTAGTCGTTTGTGCTCTCTAGCTGCCCATTTAATTAAAAGAGGAAAGGACATGATGAGTGCTGGCTTTAATTTTCTTTCTTCATGTGTTGATCGCTGGCCGTGCACCTAAGGCGGATTCTGATTGGTTGAGTTGTGCACCGAAGGCGGATTCTGATTGGTTGAGTTGTGCTCGCACTGGGTGGAGTTTGGATCACAGTATTTCACACCAAAAGGCATTTTAAGATTACCTGACGGCAATAATAATTCGCTCTTCATACAATGACATAAAACATCAAAGGGATATGCAAATCAGTGTCTTTTCAAAGACAATCTTTTTTTTTATTTTTATAGTGACACAACACCAGACACAGAGAGACCTTCAACCTCTCGTCATCTGAATTTTAGGCTGCTGCATGTGACAATAAAGTGAATTAATATTCCCTGCATAAATCTGAAGTTTCAGCGCTTGTGTTTCAGGTTCACCGCATTGTTTGATAAAGGTGTATTGTGCTTTGTCCATGAAAATGAAAGCGTTGATATTAGGGCTGTGGCGATTCACTTATCTCCCGATTCGATAATATCACGATTCTTGGGTGCCGATTCGATTTATATTGCGATTCTTAAGTATTGCGATTCTACGATTATTGCGATTCGATATTGCGATTTTTGTTTATTTTTTTCTTTTATTTTTTCAGTTTGTTTGCTTTTTTACACTAGATTAGAACATGGGAAAAGTTGAATCATAGAGACTGTATATTATATCATGAGTAGGGCTGGGCGATATAGTTAAAAACAGGGGCGGACTGGGATCATAATTCAGGCCGGGCATTAGATACCAAGCAGGCCAGGCCGTTATGGGCCGACGCGCGTGAAATTTGGGCCATTTGAAGCCAGAGTTGGGCCGTTTGAAGTCCAATTTTACAATGAGATGCACCCACTTTAACCCTGAAGTGTAATATTACTTCAGACTAACTAATAAAGTAATAAAACCACTAGTAAACCAGTAGGCGGCGTCTGGCCTGCTGTTCAGTGAGTGGCGATTGAGCTAGAGTCACTTTCACGATTATCGATTCTGGAATCTGGAATAAAAGATTAAAAATCGCGATACTTAGGTGAATCGATTTTTTCCCCCACCCCTAGTTGATATGCTAACAGGAAGTCAGAGCCAAGCAGCTCTAACTATCTGCAAAAACTTTCTGTGATACATAAACAACTCTTCTCAGCAGACAGAGTACAAAGGTAAAGACGACACATTGACTTGGCATATTCTGATAGGACTGGCCTGGACCAGTGGGCTAGCTCGGGGTTTTAAGGTGCGTTCACACCGACCTATTAACGTTTTTTGCTGGCATCGAGTTTACATACAAAGTCAATGCAAACGAGCGATTGAGCGTATATTCGCCCGGGAGAAAAATCGCTGGGCGTCCGAGCGACACAGACAGAGCGATAGGGCGAAAATTCGCTCGTCGCCCGAGATGAAATATCCCAACTCGAGCGAAATTTCGCTTGGAACAAACCGCTGGTTTATTGTGTGGCAACAGACCGCATTGACAGCTGATTGACAGCCTGACAGCTGACATGAAGTGAAGTCTGTACTACCGGTATAGAGCTTGCGTTAGGAGCACGCTGATAGGCTTAGCTTGTAAACAACTACGGTGGCTCGTAGTGGACAAACATCATGACATTGCGTAACGTTATAGCCCCCAGATGTCCGTCAATTCGTGTGCCTGCTGACGAGCGATTTAAAAATAGCGACAGAGCGATTCCAAAGGGTTGAATCGAGCGACAGAGCGAAAAATAAATATAGAATAACATTTAGAATTTTTGATTCTTTACACTGATTTTGAAATTGCGGTTGAAATTATTTTTCCAGGGCGGCAATATCATTCTGCTGCTGCTGTTGTTTTGGTAAAAGTAATGCAAAAGTAGTGTAATAAGTAACAAGTTACTCTACACAGAAAATAATATCGTAAAGTAACTTATTACTTTCAAATAAAAGTAACTAGTAATATGTAGTATATTACATTTTGAAAGTAACTTGCCCAACACTGGATATAATACAGTCAGTGGTCTGGACGCGATGTATGAAAATCAAAAGGGATATTGTTTCCCTTTGATTTCCTGGCTGGGGAAAGGAAGGCCTTTCATATGGATCCAAAGCAGCATTGGAGCATCTGTGGAGGAGGGGCGGGGTCAGTTGTCTGCTGTAATATGGAAATAGTCTCGTTAAGGCAAAACAATTCAGTTCAATGCATAATCTGCTTTGAGATTATTTACAAGAATCTGTGGGGTCACATAGGCTAAATGTCATTATTAGCCAGGCATTTGGGGAACAGCTGGAAAGATATTCCAAGATTGCATCTCGCTCTACTCTCATACATGTATACATTAGTTTTTTCTCTCTTTTTTTTTATTACCAATTGCGATTTCAATTCAATTATTTATGTAGCCTAAATAAATAAATATACCATAAATTACAGTGTAATTTATTGTGGCCGTTTCTTTTTCTTTTGGGGCAAAAAGATTCAGATTCAGACATGGGCCTCAACTAGCATAATTGATTGAGTAATAAATGCTCTAGTGTATGATTAATTAGATATTGACGGGATCCTCAGTGTAGATTTATACAGCACCAGAGGTACAGTAGTGATTATCTGATGCACACTCTGTTATACTCAACACATGCAATTCCATTTACACTCAAGCTTCCTCTTTAGGCAAAACAGAAGATGTCATCTCATTTATAACAATTGCCTGTCATTAATTTAGTCATATTTCACCAAGCAAAAAAGCTATAAATGATCATAATAGCAACAGGGCCACAGTGACAATAATGGAACTTGGCGCATGTGCTTCCTACAAATTGGCATTGTTGGGCAAGTTACTTTTAAAATGTAATATACTATATTACTAGTTACTTTCACTTGAAAGTCATACTTTACAATATTACAATATTACTAGTCTGTGTAGTAACTCGTTACTTATTACACTACTTTTGCATTACTTTCAGCAAAATAACTGCAGTAGCAGAATGACATCGCTGCCCCGGAACCATCCCCGAAAAAGAATTTAAACCGTCTTGAAGTCAGTGTAAACCGTCCAAAATTCTAAATGGTATCCTTTTCCTTTGTTAGTGTCATCTATAGTGCTTATTTGTATAAAAACACACAAATTTACTAGGAAATGATTGAATATTTATTTAAATATGTGCCTTGATTTTTTTTTTATGTAACTCAATTTGTAACTTGTGTTACTTGACAGAGTAACTGGTATAATATTACTGAAATCATATTGGTAATAAGTGATATTACTGAGTTACTGCTAAAAGTAATATATTATGTAACATGTTACTTTTGTAATGGGTTACCCCCAACGCTGCAAATAGGGGAAGCTAGGAAGCTTTTCAGTGCGGCTTGATTTGTTGGTTGGTTGACTAATAATGAGCAGCAGCTACCTTGGTTGTGCAAATACCAACTGACAGATGCAGTGAACAACCCCGGTTGAGCTTTATTTCAAGCCCTACCGCTTCAGTTGCAGCGAGCGATTCAAACTCATAAAGAAAATCCTCCGTTAGCCTTACCCAGTATATAACCCATGCTCTGCCTGTCAATCACGGCGGACAGCGGCAAATCTGTGGCTTCAGGCCCATTGAAAATCAATTGATGCATACAGCTGACAGCCTCACTTGACATGTGCTAGCCTACACTATGCTAATGCTATGCTGCAACATGCATGATTGCAAAATATGTGATCTCATGTGATATATTGTGTTATTCTAACTGTTGAATCCTCACGGTTGCATTTAAATGAAGCATATATGCTCTCTTGATGAAATAAATGTTGCTTCCATTGCTTGGTGGAAAAAATAGAGACATTATATGCTTGGCTCCCCTTTGATAATGTGCAAAGAGCTGCTTGAGTGAAAACTGGAAGTCATTTAAGCATCAAAACTGCTCCCGGGTATTTTAAGAGTCAAGCGAGGCTGGCTGAGGGAATTGGACCCATTGTTTCCCCACTTGAAAGCCGTCAGCGTGGACATGCAAAAATCATTCCTGTCACTCTGTCACACTGATGGGACCAGCTCTGTCACACTGACGGGACCAGCTCCGTCACACTGATGGGACCGCTCTGTCACACTGACCACTCTGTCACACTGACGGGGACCACTCTGTCACACTGACCACTCTGTCACACTGACGGGGACCACTCTGTCACACTGACCACTCTGTCACACTGACGGGGACCACTCTGTCACACTGACCACTCTGTCACACTGACGGGACCACTCTGTCACACTGACGGGACCACTCTGTCACACTGACCGCTCTGTCACACTGACCACTCTGTCACACTGACGGGACCACTCTGTCATACTGACGGGACCACTCTGTCACACTGACGGGACCACTCTGTCACACTGACGGGACCACTCTGTCACACTGACGGGACCACACTGACGGGACCACTCTGTCACACTGACCGCTCTGTCACACTGACCACTCTGTCACACTGACGGGACCACTCTGTCACACTGACGGGACCACTCTGTCACACTGACCACTCTGTCACACTGACGGGACCACTCTGTCACTGACGGGACCGCTCTGTCACACTGACCACTCTGTCACACTGACGGGACCACTCTGTCACACTGACGGGGCCAGCTCCGTCACACTGACGGGACCACTCTGTCACACTGACGGGACCAGCTCCGTCACACTGACGGGACCACTCTGTCACACTGACGGGACCAGCTCCGTCACACTGACGGGACCACTCTGTCACACTGACGGGACCACTCTGTCACACTGACGGGACCACACTGACGGGACCGCTCTGTCACACTGACCACTCTGTCACACTGACCACTCTGTCACACTGACGGGACCACTCTGTCACACTGACGGGACCGCTCTGTCACACTGACCACTCTGTCACACTGACGGGGACCACTCTGTCACACTGACCACTCTGTCACACTGACGGGACCACTCTGTCACACTGACGGGGACCACTCTGTCACACTGACCACTCTGTCACACTGACCACTCTGTCACACTGACGGGACCACTCTGTCACACTGACGGGACCGCTCTGTCACACTGACCACTCTGTCACACTGACGGGGACCACTCTGTCACACTGACCACTATGTCACACTGACGGGACCACTCTGTCACACTGACGGGGACCACTCTGTCACACACAATATCGCTCTCCACCTACCGCTGCCCTGTCACCACTACCACGGCATGCAGAGTACAGTAGCAAGCAGCTAATGTGACTGTGTATAGGGTCAAAGTGAATGAGAACACACACATCTCATACACACATCTCAACACACACATCTCAACACACACATCTCAACACACACATCTCAACACACACATCTCAACACACACATCTCAACACACACATTCTCAACACACACATTCTCAACACACACATCTCAACACACACATCTCAACACACACATCTCAACACACACATCTCACACACACACATCTCAACACACACACATCTCAACACACACATCTCACACACACATCTCAACACACACATCTCACACACACAGCTCACACACACACAGCTCACACACACACACATCTCACACACACATCTCAACACACACATCTCCGCCTTTGACAATCATCGGATAAATGGAAGCTGGAAGATCAAAGCGTGCACAGTCCGTGCTGGAGGAAAGTGAAGCCACACAAAACAGTGGGGGAGGCAGAAGACGAGTCAGTGATAAATACCAGCTGCACAGCATTTAACATTTCAACATTTCAAATGGAGAGAGGAGAAGCGAAGGAAATGTAAAACTAGAGTGTGATGGACTACGGGGATCCGGTGTGAAGACGCTACCAGCAGGCTTGAACAGGAAAGTAATTTCAAGGGTAAGAGTACGATATAATAAATAAAATAAATCCCTATGCATAAGTGAATTACAGATCAAGCTAGGCCCTCTGGGGGGGGGGGGGGGGGATCCCAGTTCCTATCATGTGCGAGTATGATTTTACAAATCATCTCTGTGAGCAGAAGTCTTTGCAACTGATATCTTGGGACTTCTCACCCCCCCCCCCCCCCCCCCGTGTCTGTGACAAGATTAGGCTATCTCTGCTTGTGCACATGGATGAGTGACCCCCCCCCCCCCCCCCGCCCAAGCAGAAAACATTTCTATTTTCAACTGGATTAGCTCTCAGGCCACCTGACAGGCAAATGCATCACATAGCACACGCCCCCCCACAGGCTCCCAGCAGAAGGTACCAGGGCCTTGGTGACACACGCCCCCCCACAGGCTCCCAGCAGAAGGTACCAGGGCCTCGGTGACACACGCCCCCCCACAGGCTCCCAGCAGAAGGTACCAGGGCCTTGGTGACACACGCCCCCCACAGGCTCCCAGCAGAAGGTACCAGGGCCTTGGTGACACACGCCCCCCCACAGGCTCCCAGCAGAAGGTACCAGGGCCTTGGTGACACACGCCCCCCCACAGGCTCCCAGCAGAAGGTACCAGGGCCTTGGTGACACACGCCCCCCCACAGGCTCCCAGCAGAAGGTACCAGGGCCTTGGTGACACACCCCCCCCCCCACAGGCTCCCAGCAGAAGGTACCAGGGCCTTGGTGACACACGCCCCCCACAGGCTCCCAGCAGAAGGTACCAGGGCCTTGGTGACACACGCCCCCCCACAGGCTCCCAGCAGAAGGTACCAGGGGCCTCGGTGACACACGCCCCCCACAGGCTCCCAGCAGAAGGTACCAGGGCCTTGGTGACACACGCCCCCCCACAGGCTCCCAGCAGAAGGTACCAGGGGCCTCGGTGACACACGCCCCCCACAGGCTCCCAGCAGAAGGTACCAGGGCCTTGGTGACACACGCCCCCCCACAGGCTCCCAGCAGAAGGTACCAGGGGCCTCGGTGACACACGCCCC
The DNA here is from genome assembly GCF_964638095.1 of Poromitra crassiceps. Classification (NCBI taxonomy): domain Eukaryota; kingdom Metazoa; phylum Chordata; class Actinopteri; order Beryciformes; family Melamphaidae; genus Poromitra; species Poromitra crassiceps. Next base: position 8,304,692 of record NC_139652.1, read on the forward strand.
CCACAGGCTCCCAGCAGAAGGTACCAGGGCCTTGGTGACACACGCCCCCCCACAGGCTCCCAGCAGAAGGTACCAGGGCCTCGGTGGCTAACAGCGATCCTGGAGGAGGTGACCTCCCAGTAGCACGCACTGCAGGTATCACAGTCGACAGCCCTAGTAGCCTCTGTGTCACATCCTTCAACCAGCACTCTGTCAAACATTCATCACGCAGGATCTTCTAGGCTCGATTTATCAAAGCTGTGGCCGGGACAGAAGTGTGTTGTTTTGAAAGTGCAAAGCAGCACTTCATTGTCCCATATTACAAACATGCAGACTCATCCCAGAGCTGCAGGATTGATAAATAAATAAATAAATAAATAAATAAATAAATAAATAGGGTTAGGGTATTCTGTACTTTTGCCTATTAATGTGACCCCTGTATTAATGTGACCCCTATAATCCTAACAAAAAGACAGACAGACAGACAGACAGACAGACAGACAGGCAGACAGACAGGCACAGCCACAGTACAGTAGGTGTATCCAGGAGCACATGTTGTCATGATGATGACATACATACACACACACACACAGACTGACAAGGTGCAAACAGTGCCAGCCAACACTGCCGCGGCTGCTAACAGCTTGATTTGATTTGAGAAGCTCGCACGCATGCTATCCGCTCTTTAGACGCAGTGATGCTCTGTGCCAGCTGGGGGAGCGTGTGGGCAGAGTGAGTGAGAAACGTCCTCCACTCCACTCCCTGAACAATTAACAGCTTCAGCGACGCCTCTGAGCAAGGCACTTCACCCCAACCCGCACTATGGGGACTGCTCAGTGACCCGCAGCAAATGTGTTGTAACCGAATAACTAATTCAAGGTAAAGGATTTTTTTTTGAATCAGCTTTTTTTGACTGATCAGCCATCTGGAGCAGAAGCACAAGCTGCTGCGCTGCAATAGGCTGCCACTATTGTGTGGGACGAGGGATGTCAGCGATGCTTTGAATCCCCAAATTGGCTAAAACAATATGCTTTGCTGTTTATTGTTCATATAGACAAACGGCTACCTTACTTTGTCAGAACCACTCCAAACACCCACAAAGACGGTATATACATCTAAACTACAGTATAGTATTGTTGCAGGAAGTCATCCTGGCTTTACCTAGAGAAAACTGTCAACATTCAGTGACTGTCCAATTATCTGCCTTTCTCACGGTGCAGTAGCTGCTAATGAAATGCACTATAATTAGCAGACAGTAAAGTATACTTCATGTAAATGATTCATTTATATCAAGTGTCACCCATGATTCGTCCAGCGAAATGTGGCATGCATGTCACAATAGCATCAGAGCAAATTCAAGTAAGAAAAATTCTAATTCTAATTAATTTGCAGAAACAGTTAAATGCCATTCTTAAAATGAATAGACAACACCTGTTTGGTATTCCCTTGAGTGCACATTCAAAAATAACATTATTTGGGTGATTTATGTGAAAATCATGAAGTGAATTTTTTTGTTAACTCATTCATGGCCAAAGACGTCTTTGACCTGTTATCAGGAATAGCCCTCCCAGCCAATGACGTGTTTGACGTGTTTTTGTTTTTATTACTGCAGCGCGTAGTTCAAACACTTCCCCAGCCTGTGACATGTTTTCAGGTCCCTAGCCTGAAAGGCAAGCCGACAACACGCGATCAAACACATACCGCAGCTGTTGTTTTGAAATTAGCAGGAGGAAAAACAGAGAAACGCGCTTCCTTGTAGAGAGGAGAAACGCCATTGAAACGTGAAACGCCCCTCGGCGCGCTGCACTGCTCGCCTTGCTGCAGGGCGAACCTGGATTGTTCGCAGTAGTCAAACCCGTGACGAACATGATCGATCCGGTTCCAGCGCCTAGTCCCAAAGCCAAGCCCGACCCGTTCCTGTGTCGCAGCATTCGTCCCAGCCCGAATGAGAGGAGGAAAACGATGCGAGGCAGAGGAGGCTAGACGCTGATCTCAGACCAGATGGGTGTTCCCCTCCTATGCTAATTTGCGGGGCGATCAATAGTGTTCCCTTGGAAGGAGGTGCGATGGACAGAACTCTCTCTCTCTCTCTGTGTGTGTGTGTGTGTGTGTGTGTGTGTGTGTGTGTCTGTCTGTCTGTCTGTCTGTCTGTCTGTCTGTCTGTGTGTCTGTCTGCACACTCACTCACACTGAGTAAACTGTATTGTTGAATGTAAAGCACTTCATGTATATATATATATATATATTTTTTTTTTGTCATTTGTGTCATAACGAATAATATTTACATGTCTGATGTCAATACAGTTCAAAATAAAAGAATTGAGAGCGAGTTCTGCCTGAGATTGTGTGCTGTACAAAAATGCCATTTTCTGCAATTTCTTTTCTCAGAGAGACCTTTTTGGTGAAAACAGGGTGTATATAAATGGCTATAAGTAGAGTACAGAACATGCTAAAAGCTCACTTTTTTTTTCCTGGTGAACCCAGAGACGTACATCTTCATTTTGAGGTATTGCAAATCACTCTGGTGCTAATAGATAATTTACTGTGGGTCTTGAAAGATGACCAACAATTATGAAAATCTTTGGCCTGTGCTAAATATTGGCAGTCCTAAACTGGCCATGAATGAGTTAATATGATCGATTACAGATATGTGTTGGGTTCCCCATGCACCCACGAAGGTTATTAAGGGAGTGAGAGAGGGAATCTTACATTAATCAGACCAATAAGTGTGGCCTGCATAATTCTCGTTATAACCACGCCTATTTAAAGCTTTTGCGCCGGGCCGGCCGCACAGGCCTTTTGCGCAGCAGAGATAATACCAATGTGCTACGCCCACAATTTGCGCTGCGCTCGGAGTTAAACTCAATTTATTTCATTCCAATCACATTATTCAAAGCAAAATTCAGGAAATTGGTGTAAGATAAAGTAATTTCAGTTCCATTTTCTGCCACTATACACCCCTATGTCAAGTTTGGACAAAATGGCACAGGAGGAGGAGGAGGGGGAGGGGGGGAGGGGCTACACCCCCGACAGGTCCAAGAGCTCACATCATTAAAAACAACCTTGACATGTTGTATTTTTGTCTGTTCTCTCTCTCTCTCTCTCTCTCTCTCTCTCTCTCTCTCTCTCTCTCTCTCTCTCTCTCCCTCTCTCTCTCTCTCTCTCTCATCAAACATTCTCCAACAAACACAGACAAACACAGCTGTTTGTTTGGTGTGCCATGGCTGTCTGTCCTCGTCTGGAGACGTTTGCTCAGATTCAACATGTTCAACCCTTGTTTGTCTGTTTTTAACCCATGGGCACACCAACATTTCCAACAACTGCCAACATGAATGTTGGCAGTTGTTGCAACATGTTTTTTTTGGTGTGCCATGAACTTCATGGTGAAAGTAGGCCACTGAACTGGCCAGTTTAGTGCTCTCAAATACTACTCAACTTAAAACAATGAGTAACGCTAGCAGCACTAGCTGTTCTTGAAAGTACAGCGCATGCAGGCAGTAACATATGGGAAGCAGCTATGTAAATTGCTTGAATTTATTTGCAATTAGCCACCACAATTAGTCATTACTACAGACTTCTCAAAGTCTCACTCTGTGCAGCACAACACACACGCTGAATAAGATGAATCAGAAAATGTAGTTAAGAGAAAAAAACTTTGACTATAAAAGTGAAACTCAATGAAGTCATGAATCACACTTGGTGTAGTGAGGTGATGGCTTTGGAATCTGGACACTATAGTGACACTAACTGATTTACTCTTGTAAGGTTAAAGCCATACATGTATGTATGGTGACAACAGCTCCCCTCATTCCCATAAACAAAGTAAGAACTTGAAGAGATTGGCTATTTACTTTACACCAAGTAACGATGTGTCCCCTGAGACCTTGATTTCAAGAGACTCTCGCCCCCCTCTAACCTCGAAAAGGAGTGTTGAATTTATTTTAATGACTTAATTTAAAAGTACAACACAATCAAGGTAATTAGAGGAACCTGGCAAAGTTTGGGTGACTGTCAGACTGTCTATGTCTTAGAGGGTGAAGATGCTAAAGTCAGACTGTCTCCAGTATGTCTTAGAGGGTGAAGGTGCTAAAGTCAGACTGTCTATGTCTTAGAGGGTGAAGATGCTAAAGTCAGACTGTCTCCAGTATGTCTTAGAGGGTGAAGGTGCTAAAGTCAGACTGTCTATGTCTTAGAGGGTGAAGATGCTAAAGTCAGACTGTCTATGTCTTAGAGGGTGAAGGTGCTAAAGTCAGACTGTCTATGTCTTAGAGGGTGAAGATGCTAAAGTCAGACTGTCTATGTCTTAGAGGGTGAAGGTGCTAAAGTCAGACTGTCTATGTCTTAGAGGGTGAAGATGCTAAAGTCAGACTGTCTATGTCTTAGAGGGTGAAGGTGCTAAAGTCATACTGTCTATGTCTTAGAGGGTGAAGGTGCTAAAGTCAGACTGTCTATGTCTTAGAGGGTGAAGATGCTAAAGTCAGACTGTCTATGTCTTAGAGGGTGAAGATGCTAAAGTCAGACTGTATATGTCTTAGAGGGTGAAGGTGCTAAAGTCAGACTGTCTATGTCTTAGAGGGTGAAGGTGCTAAAGTCAGACTGTCTATGTCTTAGAGGGTGAAGATGCTAAAGTCAGACTGTCTATGTCTTAGAGGGTGAAGATGCTAAAGTCAGACTGTCTATGTCTTAGAGGGGTGAAGATGCTAAAGTCAGACTGTCTATGTCTTAGAGGGTGAAGGTGCTAAAGTCAGACTGTCTATGTCTTAGAGGGTGAAGGTGCTAAAGTCAGACTGTCTATGTCTTAGAGGGTGAAGGTGCTAAAGTCAGACTGTCTATGTCTTAGAGGGTGAAGGTGCTAAAGTCAGACTGTCTATGTCTTAGAGGGTGAAGATGCTAAAGTCAGACTGTCTATGTCTTAGAGGGTGAAGATGCTAAAGTCAGACTGTCTATGTCTTAGAGGGGTGAAGATGCTAAAGTCAGACTGTCTATGTCTTAGAGGGGTGAAGATGCTAAAGTCAGACTGTCTATGTCTTAGAGGGTGAAGATGCTAAAGTCAGACTGTCTATGTCTTAGAGGGTGAAGATGCTAAAGTCAGACTGTCTATGTCTTAGAGGGTGAAGAAGTCATACTGTCTATAGTCTCACTGGCCAGCCTCCCCTCCCTTCCGTGAGAGGAGTCTGGCGGTGCAGGTCTCCATTGTGGAATTGCGATGGGCGGCGCTTAGCGGCAGTGCCCTTGGAAAAGTTTCCAACAATCCAACTTGCCATTTTCAGCGTGTAGCAATGAGCTAGCGTGTAGGTTTCTGCCGTTAGCTTGCTAGCTAGTTAGCGTTGTTGTTTTCACTGAGGCGGCAGGGCACTATTTACAGCGACACACAGGGAGGAGGGTAGCGGAAGCCGCGTTCTGATTGACATGGTCGGAGCCAATGACAGAGCTTGTAATAAGCCGGGAGCGAGCGGACATCCGGCTGCCACCGAAACAGTCGCTCCAATGGAGAGCAGCTGTAGAGCAGGGGAGGGTTTATCTCAGTGGCCTGTTTCCGTGGCGCCAGACTCCTCTCACGGTAGGGAGGGGAGGCTGGCCAGCGAGACTACACTGTCTATGTCTTAGAGGGTGAAGATGCTAAAAAAGGCGTGCCACTGCATTCCTTCCAGCTTTAAATGGAGGGCGGCATTTTAACTGGGGCAGATGAGAAAGGTGCCCAGGGAACTATGCAGGTCCACTTTAATTAAAGGAGCAGCAATTAATCAATTATTCATAGGGGGCAATTAATCAGAATGTACCAAATCTGATTGCAATTGGTGTGGTATTTGCTTTAAATATGCAGTCCCTTTCCAAGTGCTATCCAGTTTCCACAGCCAATGTCAAAGGGTCAGTGACACTTCAATAGATAGCTGTGTGTTTTGGTCGAGTGCAGTAAGAAATGTGAGCTCTGCCATGAAATCACCATTTGCACCGACCCGTGCCAATTTTCAGGTAATCCATCAAATATGTTGCTTCACAGACACAAATTAATCTTCAACCTATAATTATAATATCATTAAGATGCTGCGTGTCCCTGAAAATGATGCCTAAATGATTTCATGAATCATTACAACTTTACAAAAAGATCCGGCATTCAGAAAGAAAAAGTGCAGGTTTGTTAACTTCATCACACACATTTCTATAAGGTCAGGAGGCATTATATCAAAATGAACTCAAGATGTTATTCTACATGTGACAATGACACCCTGCTTTAAGTTTGGTTACCAAAAAAAACACCTCATGAAATATAATATTTTTTATGAATGAATCTCCCTTAGCAATAGTAATGTTTCTTTTTCCCACGGCGATGGGCCAGCAGGCCCCACCGGGGTCAGAAGATGGCAAAGATCAGGACACAGTCATTCATGGACCTTTAGTGAGGCTAGGGCAGGGATACTCAACTTGCTTTGCCCGGGGGCCACTTTCGTGAAATGATAGAAGGCCAGGGGCCAGTTAATAAACAATCAATATACATTTTTCTGTAGCGGATTGTAGGTTTTTGGGGTGTCAGCCAGAGTTTAGTCTGACAATGTTGTGCACACCGGATAGTTAGTTAGGTTAAGTTAGTACATACATAAGTGCCTGGGTAGCAAGCAGACAGCGGTATTTGACAATTTAGCAGCTAAATCATAGATTATTGAAAGATATTCCATATTCCAGACTGAAATGCTATAACAGAAGTGGAGTATTGACCAGAATGACATAAACATGTTGGACACTTATTCAGCGGGTATCTTGCATGTTGCGTTCAGGTGCACTGTAACTTTTTTTTTTTGCAATTCCATCGTGGGCCACACAGGGGGCGCCCGCGGGCCGCATGTGGCCCGCGGGCCGCCAGTTGAGTATCACTGGGCTAGGCAATAGGGGCCGTAGCTAGTAGGGATAGGAAGGTGGTAGAGAGTCACGATTTGAGGGGTGCATAGGGGGAGTGCTATAGGGGATGCGTGGCCTTTAAAGGTTTGCTTTAAAGACTGCAGAAACACAGTTTTCAGCCAGCCCCTGCTTAGTACACAATTTTGAAAGCTGCAGTGAAAATAGTGTGTTCGGGAGTGCAAATAATGGGTGTGTGTGTGTCTGTGATAACAGGTCACCCAGGTCTACTAGGGGGGTCATAACCGTTTTCTGACTTGCAAAGCATTGCCAAGACATGCCAACATGTTGAGATCAAGTACAGGCTTTATATATATACTATATAATGCTATTTAATTAAGCCATATAGCTGAGATTTAGTGCTGATAAGACTATACAAAGCAGCTAAGCTAAACGTGTAACAGTTTAGATTTCATGGCATACAGTATGTCTGATACACTATATGCACTATTTCCCATAAGTATACTCCCCACACACAGTTCATTTTCCATGTGCTCTTTATTGGACAGTGAAGAATCAATGTTTTGTATATTGCCTGAAAAATTACTCAAATTGTCATGGCTGAGCAAAGAGCCCCCCGGTTGGTTAGTTGGGTAGTTGGTTAATTGGTTGGTTGGTTGGGTAGTTAGTTAGTTAGTTAGTTAGTTAGTTAGTTAGTTAGTTAGTTAGTTAGTTAGTTTCGTTCGTTCGTTCGTTCGTTCGTTCGTTCGGTTAGTTAGTTAGTTAGAAATGGCATTTACAGTAGGGAATAGCATGCACAACTCCTGGTTTTTAAGCAGCTGAATTGGAGCAGGTTGCAGGGAGATCACAGGAACAGAGGTAGGCAACAGCAGTCACATTAGAAGTAGTTCTTGAAGTTTTAATAGGGGCAAAAAACAGACGCGTTTCAGTCTTAAGCCATCATCAGTGTAACCAGAACCGGGGATGGGAAGGGGGGGGGGAAGGTAAAAAAAAAGAGGCAATTGACAGGAGAAATTTTATGGGCCATAACTAAAATGTTAAGTATCAAGTATTAAGGAAAATTGGGAATCTGTTATCATGTTGATAACTGTCTGAGAAACCAAACCAGGCTGTATTGTATCTCACGTAGCGTTTGCATTTCAGTGTCTGCCAATAATGGTAGCGCTTCGTCCTGTATACACAATATTCAAACCTACTTCTGAGATGCAAATTGATTCAACCATCACTGCACATCTAATAACAGTAATACGTTTATCACTGCAAAGTAGAAACAGAGCTGTTTTTCCTCAGATATGGAAAAAACAGAGTTGATCGATATACTGATACGTCTGCCTCCAAGGTGTGGAGCTGGAATTGAAAGAGTCACTCTCTACAGAATCACCCAAAATGAGCAATTAATCAAATCAATATGTTTATGAATGTCATCATTAATGTACGTTTGAATGACTGAATATTGCAGACGATCTCATAACACTGTATGTCTGACTGACTTCACCCAGACACAGATAAGAGTTTTGTGGTCCCATAAGCAGAAGCTATTTTCCCCCCAGTAATTTCCCTAATGGGTGTCTGCCTCATAATAAAAATGATGAAATATAGCCCTCACTTACAGTAATTGCAGTTTTGACTGCTTACTTCTGTAGAGTTAACTTGCAATAATAATGCAACAACAGCAAATGATTATCATGATGGCAGTGGCCAACCTGCGATGATGCAGACTGTGCATAGACACAGCACCCCAATAGGGCCACGACAACTGAATGACAATGTAGGACTATCGAATCAGTGTCCACTTTCACGTCAAATTGAATGAGATGGGACAAATCAGATGATTCAAAATCAAAATCAAATAAAAAATCAATCAAAACCATAAGCTGCATGTGCGAGCCCCAGTATTTGAAGTGAATTGAAATAGCCTATATCTCTGCGATTGACTGACTTTGGCAACTACTGTTAGATTAAGAGGCTGCATAAGAAAATGATTTAAGAGGAATGGCGAGTCTTGGGGAACTTTACAGTTCAGGAAGTCATTCCCCTTTTAAAGGTCCATGATATGTCGACTCATTATATCCACTGGATGCATATTGATGTTAAGAATGTTTTGGCCTGATGACCGCCTTGGCAGAGAAACCCCGCAGAGTACAGACCAACCGAGCTGCGGGCGCGTCGCCCACTTATTAATATGTATGAGAATACCACAAGAGCGAGCAGACTCATTAGAACATCATCGTGCCACCATAGAAGACCTTAGTTCACATCACCCCCGTCTTGGGATCAAATGAATCAACCTAAACATGCTGAATCCGGACACCCCACATTCAAGGAAGGCCAAAATACAACAGCCAAAAGTACTGGTAGGAATTTTAACCTCGATTTGATCTCGTCGTCTTGTCAGTTCATTTCATGGTAGCATGGAGCAGGCATTTACAACCTTGAACATCCAAACCAAATGACTGTTTGGGTATTCATCATGCGCAAAAAGATTAAAAAAAAAAAAATGAAAAAATGAAAAAAAAAACAGAAAAAGAAAAAAGTGGCAAGGAAGAAATGAATTCACGCATGGCAACTCAAAGGCTATAAGAAGCGTTGCATTAAGTTTGATTAAGTGTCCCAACCTTGGCGTTATATTGAGCACAGGGCATAGAGATGCCCATTTACAAACAAATACAACTTTTACAACCAGGTACACTTGAGGTGTGTGTCTATGCATGCATGTATTGTGTGTATGAACGTTCTTCATGACTCATGATACACACAGTGTCACAGCAGCTGGCAGCCGTAAGCCTTTGCTGTTGCTTAAATTAGCTGCCTTGAATGCAGCAGAAAGCCTCTCTTCAGCTTGAGGGATGACGGCCATGCTGGAGCACCATGCTGCTGTGACGTTTCACCACACGTGAGTCACAATCCACACAGGTCCTCGCCTTGACCCACACTCATCTCAGGTCTGCTGTCTCAGCACCATGGCGCTATCACTCTATCACCTGTGCTATCTTTGTCCCAGCGTCTGTGTTTCCCCCCATCCCTCCACACTGATAACCAGCAACCTTTTATGGTGAAAGAAATAAACAACAATTGCAAAACTGTCAACACTCATTTTGCAGTGAGACGGCCGGGGGTCCAGAGATGCATTCTATTTGTTTATTTTCCCCTCATTGACTCATGAAATGATTTATATTAGTGCTGCATGCTGATACCACATTTGCCGCATCGTGGCACCAGAGGACACATCATGGCATCAGAGGCCACATCATGGCATCAGAGGACACATCATGGCATCAGAGGCCACATCTAGGCATCAGAGGCCACATCATGGCATCAGAGGCCACATCATGGCATCAGAGGACACATCATGGCACCAGAGGACACATCGTGGCATCAGAGGACACATCATGGCATCAGAGGACACATCATGGCATCAGAGGCCACATCTAGGCATCAGAGGCCACATCGTGGCACCAGAGGACACATCATGGCATCAGAGGCCACATCATGGCACCAGAGGACACATCATGGCATCAGAGGACACATCATGGCACCAGAGGCCACATCGTGGCATCAGAGGACACATCGTGGCATCAGAGGACACATCGTGGCATCAGAGGACACATCGTGGCATCAGAGGACACATCATGGCATCAGAGGCCACATCATGGCATCAGAGGCCACATCATGGCATCAGAGGCCACATCATGGCATCAGAGGCCACATCATGGCATCAGAGGACACATCGTGGCATCAGAGGCCACATCGTGGCATGAGAGGCCAGATCATGGAATCAGCCACATCGTGGCATCAGAGGACACATCATGGCATCAGAGGACACATCATGGAATCAGCCACATCGTGGCATCAGAGGACACATCATGGCATCAGAGGACACATCATGGCATCAGAGGACACATCGTGGCATCAGAGGACACATCATGGCATCAGAGGCCACATCATGGCATCAGAGGCCACATCGTGGCATCAGAGGACACATCATGGCATCAGAGGACACATCATGGCATCAGAGGACACATCGTGGCATCAGAGGACACATCATGGCATCAGAGGCCACATCATGGCATCAGAGGACACATCGTGGAATCAGAGGACACATCATGGCACCAGAGGACACATCATGGCATCAGAGGACACATCATGGCATCAGAGGCCACATCATGGAGTATGAGGAGTAGTCCAGGGGGAGAAAAAAAGAAAGAGCAGCAGATGGTGTCAAACGACTTGAGATTTAGTGCACGACTAAGAAAAGAAAATGCTGCCAAAAGCAGTTGAGCTTATTTGATAAGCATAAATGAAATAAAGTGCAATGGAATGGCATTTTAGGGTATTGAGATTAATAGCGAATGCAAATTTGTGATTGTGTAAGACTTCCCGTTCCTGGCTGGCTGGGGCTCAGAGGTATAGTAGAAGAGTCTGAATGATGCGGACAGGAAGCCATATTTTGCAGAAAGACTTTTTCATACAGTGCAGTCACCCTTTCACAATGGCTGAAATATTCATTACGGACTTGATGATTCTTGTGTTTAATGTGAGATTAGAAAGGACATTGTTTTCACTGTGCCGCTGTATGGTACATGAGGAAGGGACAGAATGTAACAGTGGGGAGGAGGCAACATAAAGGATGCCAACTGCCATAAAACACCACATATTGCTGGGTGAAATGTAATGGCTATCTATTCATAACTGTGTCACAGTTATAATTAAAGAATCAGAGATGTATTTTTCTGGCATATTATTCATGTGTATACAATTCTCATATCTTGAAATAAGGGGGTATTTTAATACGTTAAAAACAATACAATTGAAAACCAACAACATTGCTAGAAAGTACATAAAATGGACCACATATCGACAGTCAAGCTCTATCCAATAGTCTCAAATTAGTTTGGATTTCTGTGGTGCTGCTCGCCTTTTGTTTATTATGGATTACATACCGGGCCGTTAAACAACTAACTACTGTATGTGGCTTCAGGTTTACTGCACTGTACTTTACTGTACTATACTGTAACTACTGTAACTATACTGTAACTACTGTATGTGGCTTCAGGTTTACTGCACTGTACTTTACTGTACTATACTGCACTTTACTGTACTATACTGTAACTACTGTAACTATACTGTAACTATACTGTAACTATACTGTAACTACTGTATGTGGCTTCAGGTTTACTGCACTGTACTGTACTGTAACTATACTGTAACTACTGTATGTGGCTTCAGGTTTACTGCACTGTACTGTACTGTAACTATACTGTAACTACTGTATGTGGCTTCAGGTTTACTGCACTGTACTGTACTGTAACTATACTGTAACTACTGTATGTGGCTTCAGGTTTACTACACTGTACTGTACTGTAACTATACATTAACTACTGTATGTGGCTTCAGGTTTACTGTACTGTACTGTACTGTAACTATACTGTAACTACTGTATGTGGCTTCAGGTTTACTGTACTGTACTGTACTGTACTGTAACTATGCTGTAACTACTGTATGTGGCTTCAGGTTTACTGTACTGTACTGTACTGTAACTATACTGTAACTACTGTATGTGGCTTCAGGTTTACTGTACTGTACTGTACTGTAACTATACTGTAACTATACTGTAACTACTGCATGTGGCTTCAGGTTTACTGCACTGTACTGTACTGTAACTATACTGTAACTACTGCATGTGGCTTCAGGTTTACTACACTGTACTGTACTGTAACTACAGTATACATTAACTACTGTATGTGGCTTCAGGTTTACTGTACTGTACTGTACTGTAACTATACTGTAACTACTGTATGTGGCTTCAGGTTTACTGTACTGTACTGTACTGTACTGTAACTATACTGTAACTATACTGTAACTACTGTATGTGGCTTCAGGTTTACTGCACTGTACTGTACTGTAACTATACTGTAACTACTGTATGTGGCTTCAGGTTTACTGTACTGTACTGTACTGTACTGTACTGTACTGTAACTATACTGTAACTACTGCATGTGGCTTCAGGTTTACTACACTGTACTGTACTGTAACTACAGTATACATTAACTACTGTATGTGGCTTCAGGTTTACTGTACTGTACTGTACTGTAACTATACTGTAACTACTGTATGTGGCTTCAGGTTTACTGTACTGTACTGTACTGTACTGTACTGTAACTATACTGTAACTATACTGTAACTACTGTATGTGGCTTCAGGTTTACTGCACTGTACTGTACTGTAACTATACTGTAACTACTGTATGCGGCTTCAGGTTTCTCATCTCCTAGGCGAATTCTATTAGAATGAGAAAAGCCATTTTCTGAATTGAGTCTCAAAATGGTTGAAGTGAATTATAAATCAAATGCGTTCATATCCCAGTCGAGTCATAACACACGGGTAGGTTATGGGATGGAGCACTGGACTGCACAGTAAGTAGCCCATGCTCCCCTGAGACCCCCCCCCCCCCCCCACCTCATCTCAATAGCCTTATCTATGATGTGCTACTGATGAACTACCAAGAGAGACTGTGGCTTTGGCCCCCATGGATGAGCTGACACAGAGGGAAGGGGGCCTCGGCCCGTTTCTCTCTCAACAGGAGATAAGCGCCGTCTGTCAGCTTGACTGACGTATCAAAGGAGGGCAGCCTCTGCCGCCGTAATGGAACCTGACTTCTAGATGGGCTTTTTCTCTCAGCCATTTTGCTGCACTGGTTTCAAATGTAAACAAGCCAAACAGAGAGACATGACTGCTTTGTTTGCCGTCATAAAACGCTATTACTGTATTATGTTGCTGCAGGGTTTGTTATTATAGTAGTAAGACGTTTGAGTTGAATAGCAGACTTTACAAACAGGCAGCAAGACCTGGGAGGGCGGGGGGGTGGACTAGGGGTGTCAAAATGTATCGTTTAATCGATGCATCACGATGCGGACGTGTGAATCAAATCGACGTTTATGTTTATGTTTAAATTTCGGTTGACATTCAGATTTTAAAGCGCTTTCTATGTAAAAAAGGGACTTGATATTTATCTGACTGCGTGTATTCATTGATGAAAAAGTAGCCCTGTGCAGTAATAATATAGAAAATTGAGGATTTGATACTTGGAGCTGCGATACTTTGTGCTGTATCGTGCTGCATCGTGGAATCGAATCGTTGACAGATGAATCGTAATCGAATCGAATCGTGAGGCCAGTGAAGATTCACAGCCCTCACTACAATCTACAACAAAGGTGAGTTCAGGATGCAGGGTGTGTTTGGGTGGGATGAATTGCAACACAGACATTTATACCATTTTAGAGAAGCTGTCCTTACACGTTTAAATATTAAACACAATTTAATAAAGTGATTTTCGAATGTGTAAATTGTGGGTAACAAGATAACACAACTAGAGTAATGATACTTGGGAACTGGTCCACTCTCATTTTCATGTGCCTCTTATTTTCTCTGTTTAGCCCACTGACATTGTCTGTTTGGTTTCTTCCCTCTTGCTCGTCTGAAACAAACGTGTCCTCTAGCCAACATGATATATGACACCATTATCAAATGCTGTAGGAACAAGCCTGCATGTTCAGGTTATGAAAATAAAACTCACTCAGACACACACACACACACGCACACGCACACGCACACACACAGACACACACGTGCACACACACACACACACACACACACACACACACACACACACACACACACACGTGCACACACACACACAGACACACACACACACACACACACACACTCCTCACGTAGGTGAGAAATGCTGGGTGCAAAGCAGACATGGAGAGATCCAGCAGCTGGTTCAAGTGAATAAATGAATGGAGCAGAAAGCTTTAAGCAGCCTTGAGTTGTCAGTATGAATCATGTGAGGGACATGTTGTTGACTTCTAGGCATCAGAAATAAATGAAGGACTCCAAACAGTGACTGAGAGTTCAGCCCGCCATGCTGCAGAGAGGGCATGTTTTCACAGCGAGGGGCCAAGAGCAGCTCCCTCCTTTGATACAGCAGCAGGCAGCTTGTCAAAGTACCCTTATCCCTCATGCACCACTGCTCAAACAAGGCGTCAGTTAGAAGAAGACAACCTCCTGATTCACCACTGCTCAAACAAGGCGTCAGTTAGAAGAAGACAACCTCCTGATTCACCACTGCGCAAACAAGGCGTCAGTTAGAAGAAGACAACCTCCTGATTCACCACTGCTCAAACAAGGCGTCAGTTAGAAGAAGACAACCTCCTGATTCACCACTGCTCAAACAAGGCGTCAGTTAGAAGAAGACAACCTCCTGATTCACCACTGCTCAAACAAGGCTTCAGTTAGAAGAAGACAACCTCCTGATTCACCACTGCTCAAACAAGGCTTCAGTTAGAAGAAGAAGACAACCTCCTGATTCACCACTGCTCAAACAAGGCTTCAGTTAGAAGAAGAAGACAACCTCGTGATTCACCACTGCTCAAACAAGGCGTCAGTTAGAAGAAGCCAACCTCCTGATTCACCACTGCTCAAACAAGGCGTCAGTTAGAAGAGGACAACCTCCTGATTCACCACTGCGCAAACAAGGCGTCAGTTAGAAGAAGACAACCTCCTGATTCACCACTGCTCAAACAAGGCCTCAGGGAAGAAGACCTCCTGATTCACCACTGCTCAAACAAGGCCTCAGTTAGAAGAAGACAACCTCCTGATTCACCACTGCTTAAACAAGGCCTGAGGGAAGAATACCTCCTGATTCACCACTGCTCAAACAAGGCCTCAGTTAGAAGAAGACAACCTCCTGATTCACCACTGCTTAAACAAGGCCTGAGGGAAGAAGACCTCCTGATTCACCACTGCTCAAACAAGGCGTCAGTTAGAAGAAGACAACCTCCTGATTCACCACTGCTTAAACAAGGCCTGAGGGAAGAAGACCTCCTGATTCACCACTGCTCAAACAAGGCGTCAGTTAGAAGAATAAGACAACCTCCTGATTCACCACTGCTCAAATAAGGCCTCAGGGTTAGTTGAGTTCCAAGTCTGTTTCTTTCTCACAAGACTGTGTATGGTCACCTGACTGTGGCCCTTGTGCCATAAGTTAGGTTACAATGTTACAATTTCACTTAGCAGACGTTTTTATCCAAAGCGACGTACATGTGAGCTTTATATAACACAAGCAATGATCTAGTCAGAAGATAATAACATGAGTAAGTGCCATGAGGCCAAGTTTGAGTCCGAATGGACCTTATGGGCGCCACAATGTCCTGTGGGCCCCAGCCCCACAATGGTCGATTGGTGACCAAGCACTATCTGTATTTATGTCCTGTAGGTAGCCTACTGTATACTGATGTCCTGCCCCAGCTCCAAGCCCCATCTGTATCTATGTCCTGTAGGTAGCTTATACCTGATGTCCTGCCCCAGCCCCAGCCCCATCTGTATCTATGTCCTGTAGGTAGCCTACTGTATACTGATGTCCTGCCCCAGCCCCAACTGTATCTATGTCCTGTAGGTAGCCTACTGTATACTGATGTCCTGCCCCAGCCCCATCTGTATCTATCTCCTGTAGGTAGCCTACTGTATACTGATGTCCTGCCCCAGCCCCATCTGTATCTATCTCCTGTAGGTAGCCTACTGTATACTGATGTCCTGCCCCAGCCCCAAGCACTATCTGTATCTATGTCCTGTTGTATAGCAGTGGGCTCGTGTGGGGCTTCATGCATCAAAGGCTACAGGGGGCAGGCTGCCCAAATCACACAGGCTTCTTTGCATTCACCTCTCCGTCCTTCATTCACCTCTCTGTTCTTCATTCACCTCTCTGTCCTTCATTCATCTCTCTGTTCTTCATTCACCTCTATGTTCTTCATTCACCTCTCTGTTCTTCATTCACCTCTATGTTCTTCATTCACCTCTCTGTCCTTCATTCACCTCTATGTTCTTCATTCACCTCTCCGTCCTTCATTCACCTCTCTGTCCTTCATTCACCTCTCTGTTCTTCATTCACCTCTCTGTTCTTCATTCACCTCTCTGTCCTTCATTCACCTCTCTGTTCTTCATTCACCTCTCTGTCCTTCATTCACCTCTCTGTCCTTCATTCACCTCTCTGTCCTTCATTCACCTCTCTGTTCTTCATTCACCTCTCTGTTCTTCATTCACCTCTCCGTCCTTCATTCACCTCTCTGTCCTTCATTCACCTCTCTGTCCTTCATTCACCTCTCTGTCCTTCATTCACCTCTTTGTCCTTCATTCACCTCTTTGTCCTTCATTCACCTCTATGTCCTTCATTCACCTCTCTGTCCTTCATTCACCTCTCTGTTCTTCATTCACCTCTCTGTTCTTCTGTTCTTCATTCACCTCTCTGTTCTTCATTCACCTCTCTGTTCTTCTGTTCTTCATTCACCTCTCTGTCCTTCATTCACCTCTCTGTCCTTCATTCACCTCTCTGTTCTTCATTCACCTCTCTGTTCTTCATTCACCTCTCTGTTCTTCATTCACCTCTCTGTTCTTCATTCACCTCTCTGTTCTTCATTCACCTCTCTGTCCTTCATTCACCTCTTTGTCCTTCATTCACCTCTCTGTTCTTCATTCACCTCTCTGTTCTTCATTCACCTCTCTGTTCTTCATTCACCTCTCTGTTCTTCTGTTCTTCATTCACCTCTCTGTCCTTCATTCACCTCTCTGTCCTTCATTCACCTCTCTGTTCTTCATTCACCTCTCTGTTCTTCATTCACCTCTCTGTTCTTCATTCACCTCTCTGTTCTTCATTCACCTCTCTGTTCTTCATTCACCTCTCTGTTCTTCATTCACCTCTCTGTTCTTCATTCACCTCTATGTCCTTCATTCACCTCTCTGTTCTTCATTCACCTCTCTGTTCTTCATTCTGCCCGGAGAAGAAGTCATTGCAAATTCAGCCCCAGACCGCGAGCCACCATTCATCAGACGATATGTAACATTTTACCCAACTACTTTTGTGTTCAGAGGATGGATAGTTTTTCGCAAGTGGCTTGTTACAGATGAATCTTGTGATGAATCTGGGCAAGTCAGCCATTTTCAGGTGGGGTGACTTTTTATTGAATTGCATTCATATCTGCGCATACAAATGCAAACTCTTAGCATTCGCATCAGATGAATAGGAACATAGGCGGTGGTAAGCTGTGACTGTCACCGCTGGCCTTTTCTGGAGGCTCCATGTTCTCTCTGTGTTTTGGCACGCAGGTCAGGTGGGTGAGTTTAGCCTGCATGGGTGCAGGTCAGGTGGGTGAGTTTAGCCTGCAGGGGTTCAGATCAGGTGGGTGAGTTTAGCCTGCAGGGGTGCAGGTCAGGTGGGTGAGTTTAGCCTGCAGGGGTTCAGGTCAGGTGGGTGAGTTTAGCCTGCAGGGGTTCAGATCAGGTGGGTGAGTTTAGCCTGCATGGGTGCAGGTCAGGTGGGTGAGTTTAGCCTGCAGGGGTTCAGGTCAGGTGGGTGAGTTTAGCCTGCAGGGGTTCAGATCAGGTGGGTGAGTTTAGCCTGCAGGGGTTCAGGTTAGATGGGCTGAGTTTAGCCTGCAGGGGTTCAGGTCAGATGGGCTGAGTTTAGCCTGCAGGGGTTCAGGTCAGGTGGGTGAGTTTAGCCTGCAGGGGTTCAGGTCAGGTGGGTGAGTTTAGCCTGCAGGGGTTCAGGTCAGGTGGGTGAGTTTAGCCTGCATGGGTTCAGGTCAGGTGGGCTGAGTTTTGCCTGCACGGGTTCAGGTCGGGTGGGTGAGTTTAGCCTGCACGGGTTCAGATCAGGTGGGTGAGTTTAGCCTGCATGGGTTCAGATCAGGTGGGTGAGTTTAGCCTGCATGGGTTCAGGTCAGGTGGGTGAGTTTAGCCTGCATGGGTTCAGGTCAGGTGGGTGAGTTTAGCCTGCAGGGGTTCAGGCCAGGTGGGTGAGTTTAGCCTGCAGGGGTTCAGGTCAGGTGGGTGAGTTTAGCCTGCATGGGTTCAGGTCAGGTGGGTCAGTTTAGCCTGCACGGGTTCAGGTCAGATGGGTGAGTTTAGCCTGCAGGGGTGCAGGTCAGGTGGGTGAGTTTAGCCTGCATGGGTTCAGGTCAGGTGGGTGAGTTTAGCCTGCAGGGGTTCAGATCAGGTGGGTGAGTTTAGCCTGCAGGGGTTCAGGTCAGGTGGGTGAGTTTAGCCTGCAGGGGTTCAGGTCAGGTGGGCTGAGTTTAGCCTGCAGGGGTTCAGGTCAGATGGGCTGAGTTTAGCCTGCATGGGTTCAGGTCAGGTGGGTGAGTTTAGCCTGCAGGGGTTCAGGTCAGGTGGGTGAGTTTAGCCTGCATGGGTTCAGGTCAGGTGGGTGAGTTTAGCCTGCATGGGTTCAGGTCAGGTGGGTGAGTTTAGCCTGCATGGGTTCAGGTCAGGTGGGTGAGTTTAGCCTGCAGGGGTTCAGGTCAGGTGGGTGAGTTTAGCCTGCATGGGTTCAGGTCAGGTGGGTGAGTTTAGCCTGCATGGGTTCAGGTCAGGTGGGTGAGTTTAGCCTGCATGGGTTCAGGTCAGGTGGGTGAGTTTAGCCTGCATGGGTTCAGGTCAGGTGGGTGAGTTTAGCCTTCACGGGTTCAGGTCAGGTGGGTGAGTTTAGCCTGCATGTAAGCATATGGGCCATTGATGGAAGCCTTTGCATTTTCAGTATTGCAGCATTTATGGAGTCTGTGGTGACACAGGGTGGGAGGAGCTAACACAATAGACTCACTCTGTAGGTTCCTGACAACTCTTGTGTGAAGTAGGATAACTACTTTTCTCTGGTCTCTGCTACGTAGCATTACGGGTGGTTACTATGGCCCAACAAACTGAGTAATGTCACATGTTCAACACTGTTTGGATCTCACCTGCAATTACCACTCATTGCCATGCATAGGTGAACAGAACTGAAATCTTAGAGTTTATCACTTAAACCAACATACTGTCTTTGCAAAGTGGATACTTTTTGTCAAAAATGACCAACAGTCTCTGTAAAGTTGGAAAATACACCCAGTATCAGTGTCATTTATATCAAATGAAGTCAGATAGGCTACGTCAGTCACTAGTGATTGGTGTGTCACACACACACACACACACACACACACACACACACACACACACACACACACACACACACACAGACAGACACACACACACACACACACACACGCAGCATTAAGCAGGTAGACAAAATATCGTCATGGAATTTGTATACACAATAAAACAAAAATCGATCGTTTGTTACAAATCAAGATGATTTTGTAGTGAGGTAAAAGTATGGCTTTTACAGTCACGTCACGTTCATTGGAACAGTGGATCTTTCATTTAACACATACTGTACCATTTTGAAGTGATAATAGCTGTGGGGTTTCTTTAGGATGCTCCTCTCCAAACCGTGTGTCACCAGGCTCTCTCTCACAGAAGAAGAGCCTGGTATCTGTTACTGCAGAGCTCTGTTATGGCTCATTTCCAAAACATATAACAGCACAGTACAGCTCTACTCGATCTGGTCTTACTCGGCTCTACTTGATATAGACTCTGTTTCCATAGCAAGTTTACTCGCCTCCGCCCACACCTGGTCGTCATAGCGACCGCATATCTGCCCTCCGCCCATAGCCGAAGTAGCCTATAACGTATAACGTTAAAATTAAATCCATACACGGAACTTTTAAACTGATTATGAAATATTGGTGGCTCTAAATGACCTACAGTGTACATGGGCAAATGTGGCAATCGGCTAGGAGAATGGATATCACTTTGTTGGTACTCAAACTCGCATGCATGCAATGCGCGGGGGATGGGAGAGGCGCTACGGGGAGAACCCCAGCGGCAGCTCACCAGGCAAGACCGCGGCTTCGCTAAACCCCCACCTGCGGCCTAGCGGACTTTTCCTCTCTCAAAACAATTGAAAACCACCGTCATGTTAAAGCTGAGGAAGGAGAACGATTTTATTTCACCAGAGCCGAAGGCAGCAAGACAAAAGAAATAACTTCTGGAAATAACAGAAGAGAAGGTAAGCCCCACTAAACTGGTATCCAGCATTGACAGTAGATGCCTACAGTAAACACGATTCTGCCTGACCAATCAGTCGTCTGCAGTGTTTTCACGTCACCGTCTGGTACCGGGTCCACAGCCCTAGAACCTCAACAGAGCAGGGACCAAAAGCAGCACGACTCAACCCCGACTCAACCCGGGCTGTCCACGTTTTTGATCGGTGGAATGAGACAAAAAAGCGAGACGAGCTGTGCGGGGCCGCGTTGATACCAGCGGTGGAAATGGGCCATTACTCTTCAGGTTTGAGATCAGCTAGATCCAGCATCGGATCTCGCCCCTGTTTGCGTGACAGTGTTATCGTTCCCCCATAGAAAGATGGTTTTATTTGGTTTTAGTTCATTGTATTTGTGTGTATTAGCTACAGAGCTAGATAACTCACATCACATGTATTTAGTTGTATGACGCCCTGTTTTCAGAGTGGAATTTTCTTTGGGAGCAGATACCCTATTCACGGGATCCGCAACTGCACTTTCCCCTTTTTATATTATTTCTGCCGGTGTTTCCCCACAGGGTAGGTGGAGATATCATTGTTCATTTTTTCCTCCATTTTTCCCCCTCACTTCAGAATAAGCCATTTGCTGCCATTCATTCTCACAACACAAGGTATAAAAAAACAACTTCCACAGTCTTGAAAATTTCCCGGGCTAGATAATCCATCACGGTAAACACGAAGCCTTAATTTGTTTTTGTCAAAGTTTCTGTTTCATCGTTATTTCGTTGTGCCCAAGTTGAGTGTTTTCATATCAGCGCTGCGTTACGTTACTGTCAATCACCCGACACCCACAGGAAGAAATGGAAGTCTCAAATAATCCCACAACAACACACCACCCGTACACACGTTATTGTCATATCCACGTCTTTTATTTCTGGTGTCTTATTTTTTAGCATGGGCAGCATTTAATTTCGAGCTGGGATTGATGTAAGGTTGAGTAGAGTAAAATTTGTGTTTAATTAAAATTAAAATCCAATGAATTATTGGGGCTATAACTAGACAGGAGTAAACAGACTATAAATCTAAATGACCATTATTCTCCCTATGGGTTTCCTAATGCGAGGGTGGGGCAAAGCAGATAATTGAGGACTGCTAAACACTAATCAAAAGTCAATTGTTTCTACATGCTGCTTATTCACTGTCTAATTTCAAGCAATAATTGACTGTATGCTAGACTTAGGTCTCCTCAGTTGACATGACATGCACAATTTTCCAAGTGACTTGAAAGATCTAGTTGAGAATATATTCCATTTTCACTGGTCACACATCAAGTCAACTATGCATATAGTGCCAAATCATAACAAAAGTGATCTTAAGCTGTGTTCACACCGAGATATTTATTTTTCGCTCTGTCGCTTGATTCAACCCTTTGGAATTGCTCTGTTTAAATCGCTCATCAACAGGCACACGAATTGACGGACATGTGGGGGCTAAAACGTTACGCAATGTCATGATGTTTGTCCACTACGAGCCACCGTAGATGTTTACAAGCTAAGCCTATCAGCGTGCTCCTAATGCGAGCTCCATACCGGTAGTACAGACTTCACTTCATGTCAGCTGTCAGCCTGCCAATGCGGTTTGTTGCCACACAATAAACCAGCGGTTTGTTCCAAGCCAGTGTGATCCTTGACTCGCTCTCACACGGCAGCCAATCAGCGTTGAACGGCGCGCGACTGATGCCAGCGTATTTTCGCTCGAGTTGGGATATTTCATCTCGAGCGACGAGCGTATTTTCTCCCTATCGCTCTGTCTCTGCCGCTCGGACGCCCAGCGATTTTTCTCCTGGGCGAATATACGCTCCATCGCTCGTTTGCATTGACTTTGTATGTAAACTCGATGCCAGCGAAAAACTTTAATAGGCCGGTGTGAACGCAGCTTTAGTATACTATTGTATCAAGTCACTTTAACAAGCTTCAGAAAGACTGCTGAAACAAGTTTGTGAGATTCACAACAGTAAATTCACTGCTAAAAACCCGTCTGTTTTTGTGTTGTGCATTGACCTAAATTTGTGTCTCTCTCCCCGACTTCCCGTCTACCCTTATTTCCTGTTTGCCTGTATCTGTGAGCCATCTTCATTAAAATCCACTGCCTGACATCCTGCTGACATGTAGAGACAGATGTGATTGAGAGGGAAGGAGTGAACTTTTTTTTTTTTAAAGACAGACTTCAAGGTGACAGGAGAGGTGTCGAAAGTTTGATTGATTGAGCTCAAATCCAATAGAGTCCAATAACACAGAGCTGAGTCAACCGCCTGGATCAATACAGAGAGTGACTGAAATTGATTATCCCCCCCCCCCTGTAATATCATTATGCAATAAATCAAGGGAGGTTGGAGTCGTTTCATATGCTGACTGCCAAACATTATGATGAGCTTGGCGGGCATGTTTATTAATGTTTATTATTTGTTCAGTAAATGCCCTAAAAAGAGACTTAATTGTATACAGTAGGCCAGATAAATGTAGAACGCACAACTTGTGAAGATATTATGCCCTAACCACTTGTCAACTTAGCAGAAACATACCATGTCTATATAACGTGTTGTCCTCAAAGTTACATAAAGTAAAAGTGAGTTCACTCTTCTACAGTGTGTGTGTGCGCGCTATGAAATGTAATCACGTTGGGTTAAAAAGAATATTACCTGCAAATCAAGTCTGTTCTTCATTAAGCAGTATCGAATTTAAAAGAAGAAAAAAAACAATAAGTTAGAGTTGTATTATTATGACAATTTAACTTAAGCTAGAAAGTGACATCACACTACAGAAGAACATCTTGATTATTCATCTCGGAACCTCTAGGGGGGATCCAGAAGAAGATTTTGTACAATTTAAAGTTAAATGCATCAAATCTGGTGTACTTTGAGAGGAAAATTATGAGGCAGGATCTATGAAGATAAAACTCGGTGCTCTTGTAAACAATTGTGTGCTTGACTAAACAATGTAAAGACAATTTAACACAACTTAACACAGCCTGCCTGAACTGTGACATTTCAATAAATGAAAGGCATTAACAGAATGAAAATATACAATTATTTAAATTGAAAACTCAAGTTCTTTGTAAAGATAATGGTACTCACATTGACACACACACACACACGCACACACACACACACACACACACACACACACGCAGACACACCCAGCCTACTATACTGTGCTGTCGTTATGAGAGACTTAACTGATCATTAATCGAACACTTTCTCTCTCTCTCTCGCACAGACACACACGCGCACGCACGCGCACACACACACACACACACACACGCACACGCACACGCACACGCGCACACACACACACACACACACACACACACACACACACACACACACACACACACACACACACACACACACACACAGCAGCCCATGTCCGCACCCCACACAACAAACGGTGCTGTCCAAGGTGCTGAAGTGCAGCCATACTGTCATTCGCAACAAGATAATATGGTGCTTTGTTCTGTTGGAAAACTGAAACTATGTTTCTTTTAGCCTATTATCTCATTAACATACATAATACTAATTACACAGAAGAATACGTTATTTGTTATTAAAATGATTGCTGTTGGTACGTATGTCAGACCCCCACAGCTGTATGTATTTATAGGGTCTCATACTCTCCTTGTGGGAGCTCAGCCCTTCCTTGGTCCCCACATAACTCGAACCCTGCCAGCACACATCAATATTCGGAGAGGATTATTTTCTAGACAGAGTTCCAAGCACCTCAACAGAGTCCTGCTCTCTCTCATGAAGTGTGCTGTGCTAAAATGATCATGTCATACAGCCAATCACAGTAAGAGATCAAGGGTGTGGTGTTTTTGATCTGTCCCGACAGTCTGCCCATCAACCTCGAGCCATTGTGACATGCCACATCGAGAGTAATCACTATGAAGCCCAAAGATCAAACCCTGGTGTGTCAATGTCCAAATACTTCATGTTGTATTAAAACACAGCAGCTTTTCTCTGTGCACTTCATAATGATAAGATGTATTAAAATACAGCAGCTTTTCTCTCTCCCCTTCAGAATAAGACTGCAAAGGAAAACTTGACTGTTCCCAGTGTGACTGACAAGCTCTGGCAACATCTGACTTCTTTTCATGACACAATATAGGCTACACTAATTGGCAAGCACAATAATGTACTGGCCAATGGTAGAAATTGTGCTGTTATTACATTGTATTGTGCATAATGGGATGATAGTGGGTTGTTACCCTTTTGAATCCAAGAATTGGAATAAGAGCGGAACTTAAAGGAACACTCCGCCCATTTTCAAGCAGCTTTGTATCATTAGAACATCAGTAGTATATCAGAAAACTGTAAACGGTTTTGAAGTCTGTCATTTAATTTGACAGTTATTGAGTGTTAAAGTGTGGACCAGTGACATCACTGGTCCACACTAACTCAAATGAATAACTCATTAACTCAAATCAACTCTCAACAACTGTCAAACTAGATGAATGACTTCAAAACCGTCATCTAGTTTGACAGTTATTGAGAGTTGATTTGAGTTAATGAGTTATTAATTTGAGTTAGTGTGGCCCAGTGATGTCGCTGGTCCACACTTTAACACTCAATAACTGTCAAATTAAATGACAGACTTCAAAACAGTTTACAGTTTTCTGATATACTACTGATGTTCTAATGATACAAAGCTGGTTGAAAATGGGCGGAGTGTTCCTTTAAGGGATCACTAAATTATCCGTATCTATTATTCAACAATTCAAGTAGGCTAAGCTGTGGTTTAATTCAAGTGGACCGCAATATCAAATGTTTTCATAATTTAACAACAAGTCATCGTCGGTGAATCATTCATGTTCTCTGGACACTAAAAAGAAGGGAAAGAGTTAAACCTCTTCGTAGCTTTTCCTCCCCGACTCTTTCCTCCTCTCTTGTTCTCCAAAGCTCAAGGGAGCCGTTGTAGGGAGGGAGAAGAGGTATTTTTAGCACTTTTCCACAATTCCTCCTGTAAATAATTTGCCTGCTTGTAGCTAAAAGTTGCCAGCTCAGAGGATTGGAGGAGTGCACGGCGTCACCCTTCAGAGAGGGGAGCGAGCGCGCGGGGACGCTGACGTCACACGTCTACGCAGGCTGAGGATGCTCACTCATACCAGCACAACACAACGTCATGGGAGTAGCAAGCACCGTTTGGAATGAGGAAAAACGTGAGCCAGCACATTTTCAGTGACGGTAGTGTCGTGTAACGTTCCATACTAACGTGGTGTGGAAGCTGGAAGTGGGGAGTGGAGTTAAGAGTAAGAGTCACCATTACACCAAATTAACCTTTGAACACCCCAACTGCTCTAATGGAACCAACCGCTCAGTGGACAATAGTATAAAGTAGACGAGTGTTATTGTACCGGGCAGCTCCCAGATGTACCGTGTGCGTGTGCGTGCGTGTGTGTGTGTGTGTGTGTGTGTGTGTCTGTGTGTGTGTGTGTGTGTGTGTGTGCGTGTGCGTGTGTCTGTGTGTGTGTGTGTGTGTGTGTGTGTGTGTGTGTGCCTAACCTCATCGTGCAACTACTCCCTCAGGCCATTGCTGTAAACAAGAATATGCTCTTAGCCAAGTTGCCTAGTTAAATAAGGATTAAATACAAGACACTGCAACAAGAAGGTCAACTCAAGTTTTGCTGTTCTTTGGTCAGCTCTAATGTGCTGCAACACATCTACTGTACAATGCAGACAATAACATCTATAATGATGTCACGAGGTCGACGATACTGTTCAAACTAGTGAAATACACAAAATGTGTATTTGTCAGACATAATACAAGGCTATTTCTTGATTATAAAGAAAAATGGGCCAATGACATCTGACTCAAACCAAAAAATGTTCAAATTAAAAATATGTTCACTCCAGAACCCTATGTTACTTTACCCCTGGATAGATCCAGAAGATCTTTATGTGCCCAGTTGAGAACGGGTACCCTCCCTTTGGCTATTGAGGTTGGCAGGTTCAATTCTATTGCTGAGGAGGAGAGACTTTGTACTGTATGTGAATTAGGTGTTGTGGAAGATGAATTTCATTTTTTGTTTCATTGTACACTATATGAGGAACCAAGATTATCTCTATTTCAGTTAATGCATAAGAAACCGGAACTATTTTGGTCAGGAGATGATGCGAAGTTGGAATGGTTGTTCAGAGATGAAGTCTTCAGTTTGGCCAGGTTTATTGGGAGGGCTTGGAAACTCAGAATGGAGAAGCTGTTCATCTGAATATATAACTCTGTCTTGTTTATGTTTGAGCGTTTTGTAGCTTGTTTGTTGATTTGTTTGTATTGTTGAACTTGAATGATTTGTGTCTTGTAAGCCCAGACGGGCTGGGCACCTTGAATATGGTGCATGACACAGAAATAAAAATGTATCTATCTATCTACAACACGTTCTCACTCTGAGTCTGAACTCGTCTCAGAGGACGTTTTGTCATGCACCTTTTGCTTTTGAGGGAACGCGACCCTGAGCGTTCTTGACCTTTGCCTGAACCCACAGCTGCGGAGTGTTTTCGTTAACGGTCGGCCCGTGCTGCGTTCCATAACGCTCGAGGCTCCGGGGAGCGTTACCTTAAACACAAAAGGCGCGTGACAAAGCGTGCTCTGAGACGAATTCAGAGTGACAACATGCTGATATATACCTTACTACTATACCATTTTGGTTTACAATGGCCTCTATCTATCTATCGATCTATATATATCTGTATATATATCATACCCAATTATATATAATTGGGTATGTGGGCTCTGTTTCAAGTTCTGTCTTCGGCCTATACCGTTTTACGTGCGATCGGGGTGAAACCTTCAGGGTGTGTAAAGGGCACCTGATGTCATCAGTGATAATGTCAAAAGTGATGTCATAAGGGCGCACACACACACGTACGTACGCACGCACACACACACACACACACACACACACACACACACACACACACACACACACACACACACACACACACACACACACACACACACACACAAGGAGGCATTGTGACAAGACTTATCAGTGATGTCATAGGGGGGCACACACACACTGATGATGTCATCAGTGATATCATAATGGGGCACACACACACACACAAAGAGGCATTGTGACATCACTGATGCAATAACATTTAGTGAGCAACACACACACACACACACACACACACACACACACTGCCAATAGGGCAGGCGAGGCCACGCCTCGGCCCCACAGCGGCCGAGCCTAGGCAATGCAATCATGATTATGTATGATTTATGGACATTGGATTGAATTTGAATGATTTAGACAGGTGTTTTAATAACATATCACTGTATTCATATCTTATTATTTTTTCGAGGGTATTCTAATCCAGTGATTGTCAAGTGTTAAATTAAGTTATCCTTTATTTATCCCCATGGGGAAATTCATCCTCTGCATTTGACCCATCCTCTGCTAGGAACCAGAGCAGTGGGCAGCCGCAGTGCAGCGCCCGGGACCAACTCCAGTTCTTTTTTTGCCATTGCCTTGGTCAGTGGCACTTTTCACATCAAGGACCTTTAGTTCATTTAGTTCATTTCAGTCCACATTAGGCCCACGGGCCTGCGTATGATGATATTTTGTCTCTCAGACACAAATCTGAGATATATATATTTTAATTGTCAGATATGATTTTGTCCAGGTTATCTGTATTGTAGGTAGAGAGATACTGTAACAGAGAAACTGATCAAAATAGCCATTCTTCTACGTTCTCTAATTGTGTTAACTTCTTGTGAATGAAATAATGGTGAAATTCACCAATGTATTATCTATTTGCTGGGGACCCCGTGGAACCCTCTCAGGAACCCCCTGGTGGTCCCCAGACCCAACGTTGAGAACCACCGTTCTAACTGATCAACAAAGTTTCCACATTCTTAGCTTGCAGAGTGCTCTTATCTTCCCTCTGTCACTCTGTCACTGGATGAAATCTATCCGGTCACAGCGGGACACGCACATAGTTCCCCATTAACAATGAACACTGGTGCCTGCATTCATGAGTCATGAGAAAAATGACTAAAATAAGTTATTTCTTAAGCACTGCGTGACAAGCATGATCTCGGCTGGAGCATGGATAGAGCCATATTGCGTTGTGTCATCCCAATGGTCTAATTGGTAAAGAATATTGCTGGAGAAAACAGCATTATATCGCGGTGACAAGCAGTAGCTCAAACTTTGACAGGCTTTTGAAGGCCTAAAAAGCAGGTTGTGGTTAGAAACAGCCTGTCAACAGATTCTCCGGGGCCCATTCCTTTGTGAGGAGAGCGGGGCAGCAGTCAGCCCTACTTGCCATTTCATTAAGACTGTTTGAAGTCGTTGATGCAATCCCCCCCCCCCCCCTGTGATGTCACTGATGTTCACTAGATACCTGCCTTTCATCTTGTTCAGTCACACAGACTGTGTGGGGGTAACTCATTACAAAAGTAACATAGTACATGTAATATATTACTTTTAGCAGTAACTTAGTAATATAACGTATTACCAATATGATTTCAGTAATATTATACCAGTTACTCTGTCAACTAACACACAAGTTACAAATTGAGTTACATTTCTTTTTTCATCAAAGCACATGTTTAAATAAACATACCATTATTTCCTAATCAAATTGTGTGATTTTATGCAAATAAGCACTATAGATGACAATAACAAAGGAAAAGGATACCATTTAGAATTTTGGGCGGTTTACACTTTAAATTATTTTTCGGGATGTTCCGGGTGGCGATGTCATTCTGCTACTGCAGTTATTTTGGTGAAAGTAATGCAAAAGTAGTGTAATAAGTAATGAGTTACACAGACAGTAATATTGTAAAGTAACGTATTACTTTCAAATGAAAGTAACTAGTAATATGTAGTATATTACATTTTGAAAGTAACTTGCCCAACACTGATAGCTCCATTACTTAAAGTCTGCCTTATTCCTTTCTGTGATAAGAGAATGACAGCTTTTTACATAGGCTATCATTTGGGCCTGCATAGAAGAAAACTGATTTGGGAAAACAATGTAAAAAAAATACTCCTGTGGCATGAAGCAGTACTGCATCAGATCCATTATCAGATGTCAGACATCAGTCAAAATGCTTGTCCAAGAGAATTTACTGGGCTGTCTGTCTGAACCTTCCCCCAAATCCTTGTATTTCTGTTAGGTTACGGCAATACAATTCCTCCTGTGAGTCAAACAATGCTTGTGAAAACATTCACCTGTACATGTAATAGTCTGGCACGACTGAACCAGAATAGATTTTCACGAGGATATCACCACTGATCCAGGGTTCAATTATGCAAATGAAAGAGGTGTGGGGGGTGAAATCAATGCAGGGTATAATTGTCACTCAAATGTATGACGTCAAAATGAAAATCCCGTCTTTTCTCAAATCTGGCAAAAGGATGGAAGCTTTTTGGTTACGTTGTTCTTAAGGATTCTGCCAACCGTCTTGTTGTTGTTTGGATTGATGAATGCTGCTGGGGACTAAACACATCACACATCACACACACACACACACACACACACACACACACACACACACACACACACACACACACACACACACACACACACACACACACACACACACAGGCTGTGTGGCTGTGTAGGTGAAGTAATGTTATTAGTTTGCAGTTGTAAGTTAATATACAGTATGAAGATGAGTGAGCACTGTGCTATGTGTTATTCATTGTGCAAAAATCACCCCCACTGTTTCTCCCCATTTAGGCTCAAACTGCCCAGTTACATTTAGACTCAAACTGCCCAGTTACATTTAGGCTCAAACTGCCCAGTTACATTTAGGCTCAAACTGCCCAGTTACATTTAGGCTCAAACTGCCCAGTTACATTTAGGCTCAAACTGCCCAGTTACATTTAGGCTCAAACTGCCCAGTTACATTTAGGCTCAAACTGCCCAGTTACAAGCAAACAAAAGTCACACGGACTAATTTGGGACACAGTAAAGATTTTAGCTGCAGTTGTCAGATGTCAGCATGCATCTCTCTGTATACCCATAAAACCCTATGGAGCAACGGTCGGATAATGAATAAAATATATGTTTTGGGGTTGTTTGTTTTTCAGTAGTTGAGTAGTTCCGATTTTGTTTTCACTACTAACGCACTACAGTACAGACGCAGCCATGTAACACCTCAGCCCGTCTGTTCACATCGTTTCTCTCCTTTTCCAGAGAAGAGCTGAACACGGTGTCATCACATGTGGAATGAAGGTGAAGGCTGGAAATGGTTTCTTATACTTTTTATCTTCATCCGTTTGTTATAAAGATGTCTTTTGTGTGTGTGTGTGTGTGTGTGTGTGTGTGTGTGTGTGTGTGTGTGTGTGTGTGTGTGTGTGTGTGTGTGTGTGTGTGTGTGTGTGCCCGTGTGTGCATCCATTCACAAATATGTCTTTGAAACAGCTCAATATCGCCATGGGTCAAGACTCAGGATGATCTCTGAGCCGCTGGTAGAAAAGGGAGCCCCTGACCTTTAAGAAACAGCAAGTCAAGGCTACTTCATGCCATCATGCGTTACAAGATCTTGTTAGGTATGTTATCTTGTTAGCTATGTTATCTTGTTAGGTATGTTATCTTGTTAGCTATGCTATCTTGTTAGCTATGCTATCTTGTTAGCTATGTTATCTTGTTAGCTATGCTATCTTGTTAGGTATGTTATCTTGTTAGCTATGTTATCTTGTTAGGTATGTTATCTTGTTAGCTATGTTATCTTGTTAGGTATGTTATCTTGTTAGGTATGTTATCTTGTTAGCTATGCTGCATAACTGCTGTCCTCTCAATGCTTTGTTTCCATTCCTATTGTTTCTAGACAGAGGGAAGTGCTGGAGATCTTTTGCTATGGAACAATTTGCGAGTTGTGAAAGCTATTTTTCATCAACAAGCTTTACCCTGCAGAGATCAGCATTTACTCATAATTAATACACAGAAATAACAACAACAACAACAACAACCATCACCATCATCATTAATAATGAGACAAATAATAATAATAATCATCATTAATTATGAGACGAATGTGAGGCAGGGGCATGTGTGTGTGTGTGTATGTGTGTGTGTGTGTGTGTGTGTGTGTGTGTGTGGATGGGGGAGAGGGGTGGGGGGGTTGGGT
Organism: Poromitra crassiceps; assembly: GCF_964638095.1. NCBI lineage: Eukaryota > Metazoa > Chordata > Actinopteri > Beryciformes > Melamphaidae > Poromitra > Poromitra crassiceps. The sequence goes on from NC_139652.1 coordinate 8,336,573, forward strand.
TGGCCCCCTTTCTTGGATGCCACCCATTTTCGACCTTGGCCTTCATTTTGATGTCAACTACACACCTGTACAGTTTGGTGATTGCATCTTGTTGCACGGTTTTGATGCTATCGCGCTAATAAAATCTGTCCATGCACAGACCATAAACACCTGGCAAAGTACTCCAAACTGCTTCTGTGGTAGTTCCAGCTGCAATAGGTGTCTTCATGACTCACTCACACACACACAAACACACACACACACACACACACACACACACACACACACACACACACACACACACAACACAACACACACACAACACAACACAACACAACACACACAACACACACACACACACACACACACACACACACACACACACACACACACACACACACACACACACACACACACACACACACACACACACCAGACACAACACACACACACCAGACACAACACACACAACACACACACACACACACACACACACACACACACACACACACTCACAAGGTGAAAACAATGCCAGCCACACTGCCATGGCTGGTAATCATAATTGGAGCATAAAATAGAAAGAGGTGCCAGACACACAACCCGGTTTCCAAACGGCAAGAATCTAGAGAACGAAACAAAGGATATAGACTTTGTTCTCTTTCACTCTAAATTGACTGATAACTTGGAACTAAATGAGCTTTGATGAAGTTTGGCTCGCAGGTTGAAGGTTAATGAGGACATTGAATTAAATGAAAGCAGTTTGACTGGACGGTCAAGCATGGCATGGATTTGTGATTAGTGGACTACCACATAGAAACAAGTCACTTCATCCTTTCACAGTTTCAGATCCAAAGCGCAGCAGCCCTCACTGGACCACATCTGTTCATTTGAAAGAAATGATTCAAACTGAGCCAACAATTACCTCCAAAAAAGCTGGTTTCAAAGTATGGCATAGACATTTGGGATCATACAGCTTGAAAACTAAGGCCGCTATAATTGTACAATGATTTTCAAATCTGTGCAGAGTTAGCTGCTGCTGCTGTACCACGAAAAATTGGGATTGATTTCTCACAATTATATTGCCATTTTCATCATCTTCTTTCCATTCTAAGAATGAGGCAAAGATGGTCTGGTAGTTTAAAGATGCAATAAGTAAGCTTTTGACTGCCTGCAATAGTACAAAATGACCATAATATAACATTTATGTGGGGTTTTTTATCAGGCTGTTGATCAATCTAAGGGACTCAAGGTGCTGAGATTTCTGGCACTTTGTTTTTGAACAGAAACTCCCACCCATTGGAATGTCTGAGATAAGCTGTGCCAGAAACCTGTTGACGATGCAAGAGGTTGATAAAAGTCATAGATTACTTTAAGCAATATTCCATTTCATTGGGTTGTATTTGGGGGCGTCCGGGTACGGTAGCGGTAGATTCCCTGCCTACCGACACGAGGGTCGCAGGTTCGCACCCTCGTGTTACGTCCGGCTTGGTCGGGTGTTCATACAGGCACGATTGGCTGGTGTCTGGGGGTGAGAAGGCGGATTGGGGGTATGTGTCCTGGTTGCTGCATTAGCGACCAGGACACATGGTCGCCTGGTCAGGGTGGAAGGGAGCTGGTGGAAATCCTCCCACGTGTAACATCCTGCTGGTGAAGCTCCCCCTGTCAGGTGAAAAGAAGCGGCTGGCAACTGCGCATGTGTCGGAGGAGGCATGGTGCTAGTCTCGGCTCTCCCCAGATCGGCAGAGGGTGGAGCAACACCCGGGGCAGAAGGGGGAGAAATTGGCCAAGTACAATTGGGAATAAAAATGGGGGAAATCCGAAAAAAAGGGTTTTATTTTTTTATAAAACACACCTAACTGGAGCCTTTGCAGTGTGCAAGCTTTATTTATTTTTTTCTATTTTTTTTATTTGCCATTTGACCACCATGAAAACCATATTATAAATAATCAACATGCAGCTGGATGAGTTTGTAGTGTTCTACGTCCCATTCATTTGAATGAGGCCATGGAAATAGACTGATTCAAAACATTGGTGAACAGATCCAACAACAGATGTCGCTTTTAAGACATCAAAGCTGTCCTGGGATTGTCCTCATTCTGCGTTTCTATTCTTGCTTTACACTAAAATTAGCATTTAAAAGTATATAATGTCTCCCAAACAGGAACTATAATGTCTCCTATCCATCCGCTGATTCTCTTCCCTCAATAAAAATGCTATCTGGTGAAAATGATGTTCTAAAACATCACAGTCAATTGAAAATCACAGTAGTGTAGTGGGATCTGTTGTTGAATATTCTGGTTTTTCAACTGCCAAAATAACCCCATGTTAGAAGGAAATGGAATACTGTTTCATGCTTCTTTGAATGGGGATACCGCACAATTAGGGTTATCAGTCATGTATGTTATTCTTACTGTCTCCAAGAGTCAAATCAATATCTGTGAATACCTCTATTCCAATGCCATAAATCACAGGTCTAAGGCTTAAACCTGTGATGTCTTCAAGATGCTACGCCTGGAGTTGCTCCATAGAGAGTGAAATAAGAACAATAGGAAAGGAGGCGTGGAGAGGAGATTTATTGTGGATGATGTTTGAGTTTCCTGATTCTGTTGACACAGCTGAAAAACAAAGTTCAATTGTGTATAAAATCCCCAAAAGTGCATCCACAAAATCATTTCCCCATTGAACTGTCCAAGACTCTATTCATAATATATGAAATATGTTGAAATCCAGCGGCATTTCCCTCCAAGTAGTTTTGGGAAATTCAGTCCAGACCGGTAACTGGCTAAGACATGGATTGATTGAACACAGTCATAAGTAGATACTGTGCCTTCTTCAAGTTCAACTTCAGGTTCATCTTAATTATACATGAGTGTAACAGCAGTGTGTGGAGACTACTTCACTGTACCCCTCGCCACTGACTGACGGTTTGACAAATTTATCAAAGAAACACCAGTTTTCCTAACCTTCTGCAATACTTTGTCAAGGCCTTTTATATAACTTCACCTAAACAGATAGCACCTTCTGGACTCAGAAGAAGGCCCTTTATATAACTTCAGCTAAACAGATAGCACCTTCTGCACTCAGGAGAAGACCCTTTATATAACTTCACCTAAACAGATAGCACCTTCTGCACTCAGGAGAAGGCCTTTTATATAACTTCACCTAAACAGATAGCATCTTCTGGACTCAGGAGAAGGCCCTTTACATAACTTCACCTAAACAAATAGCACCTTCTGCACTCAGGAGAAGGCCCTTTATATAACTTCACCTAAACAGATAGCACCTTCTGCACTCAGAAGGCCTTTTATATAACTTCACCTAAACAGATAGCATCTTCTGGACTCAGGAGAAGACCCTTTATATAACTTCACCTAAACAGATAGCACCTTCTGCACTCAGAAGGCCTTTTATATAACTTCACCTAAACAGATAGCACCTTCTGGACTCAGGAGAAGACCCTTTATATAACTTCACCTAAACAGATAGCACCTTCTGCACTCAGAAGGCCTTTTATATAACTTCACCTAAACAGATAGCATCTTCTGGACTCAGGAGAAGACCCTTTATATAACTTCACCTAAACAGATAGCACCTTCTGCACTCAGAAGGCCTTTTATATAACTTCACCTAAACAGATAGCACCTTCTGCACTCAGGAGAAGGCCCTTTATATAACTTCACCTAAACAGATAGCACCTTCTGCACTCAGAAGGCCCTTTATATAACTTCACCTAAACAGATAGCACCTTCTGCACTCAGGAGAAGGCCTTTTATATAACTTTACCTAAACAGATAGCACCTTCTGCACTCAGAAGGCCTTTTATATAACTTCACCTAAACAGATAGCACCTTCTGCACTCAGGAGAAGGCCCTTTATATAACTTCACCTAAACAGATAGCACCTTCTGCACTCAGGAGAAGGCCCTTTATATAACTTCATCTAAACAGATAGCATCTTCTGCACTCAGGAGAAGACCCTTTATATAACTTCACCTAAACAGATAGCACCTTCTGCACTCAGAAGGCCCTTTATATAACTTCACCTAAACAGATAGCACCTTCTGCACTCAGGAGAAGGCCTTTTATATAACTTTACCTAAACAGATAGCACCTTCTGCACTCAGGCCTTTTATATAACTTCACCTAAACAGATAGCACCTTCTGCACTCAGGAGAAGGCCCTTTATATAACTTCACCTAAACAGATAGCACCTTCTGCACTCAGGAGAAGGCCCTTTATATAACTTCACCTAAACAGATAGCACCTTCTGCACTCAGGAGAAGGCCTTTTATATAACTTCACCTAAACAGATAGCACCTTCTGCACTCAGGAGAAGGCCCTTTATATAACTTCATCTAAACAGATAGCATCTTCTGCACTCAGGAGAAGGCCCTTTATATAACTTCACCTAAACAGATAGCACCTTCTGCACTCAGAAGGCCCTTTATATAACTTCACCTAAACAGATAGCACCTTCTGCACTCAGGAGAAGGCCTTTTATATAACTTTACCTAAACAGATAGCACCTTCTGCACTCAGGAGAAGGCCTTTTATATAACTTCACCTAAACAGATAGCACCTTCTGCACTCAGAAGAAGGCCCTTTATATAGCAATAATTTTCCTTTTTTGGTGCGCTGGGAGAGCTGAGTTGAATAGAAAGTGAAATGTGCAATTTTTTGTGACAGCCTGGAATTGCAAATGACAAAGTGCCCGGGACAAACCAAAGAGACACTGACAGAGTGATTGGTAGATAGCTTTGTTGCATATATGACTAGTGCATGTGCTTTATTCTGCAGCTCTGCATTCTAATAGTGAACAGAGAGAGTGATGGGAATCTGTCTTGAACCTCTACACACAAAGCTACAATCTCTGGGGAGGACATCTACATGGAGAGCTATTTTGTCTATTTAAAAAAAAAGTTGTATATATATATATATATATATATATTTAGAACACGGCTCTCTTGAATACTCGATTCTGATTGGTCAATCAACAAGATTCACCGGTCATTATTTCTCGACAACCGACCGCTGCTCTGCCACACCTGGATTAATCAGTTGATAAGAGCCTTTTGTCAGCAAGACACTACTAATTAGGCCAACCAGTTGCAGCTGTGGTGTCTTGTGTGCCAATTATGAATGAAACCGCTTTGTCGTTGAAAACGCTATTAAAAAATCTATTTGAATAATTATTTTTCTCAGATTATTGAATGATTTAGTTGTAGGCCGTGTTCTAAGCGGGATAATGGATAGTGAGCCGGTGATTACTGGAAATAATGACCTTCAGGTGAATGACTATTTTCCGCTGCGCGTCGGGCTCAATATCACCTGTCGGTCATTATTCCGCCAGTAATCACCGGCTCACTATCCATTATCCCTTACATATATATATATAACTTTATTGAAGGTTATATTCATGACTTTGTCTACTGATGAATGAGTGGAAAAAGTCCATGCAGTTATTTGTGGATGAGAAGTTATTTTGTATTTATCAGTGGGGAGATGATTGGAGATTGGACAGGATTGGCCAGGCACACCCTAAATAATAATGGTGTTTGCTTTATGTACTGTATACTTATTGTGGTGACCACAAATTGACCACTAGCGAACTCTAGTGGGAATAAACGGACAGAAACCATAAGTGCAGGACTGAGTCACGCGACTCTGTGTTTGGACAATACACCACGTTCCTGAGTCTCGTCTCCCCTCTGGGGACGAGAGCACGCAGCTACACGCTAGCTAGCTCCTACCTTGTTAGCTATAGCTCACCTGACAAGTTGTATTATGTTAGAGATTAGGAAATAAATGGCTCTTACAACTTGCTGGGCCAACCTCAGATCATCTCATCTCTACATTATATAGACATGTTGTATTAGAAGGAATCTCAATCCATTTCTGTGAGCCAACCCTCTAGCTCACGGCATGTGCCATTCAGAGACTTTAGTCAAATAAAAGCAGGCAATGTGTTCTTATTCCCAAGACAAATTACAATTTTGTCATAACCGATGTTGACAAAATCCAGTTTTATGCTATTTTCTTCTATTAGACATTGCCAATCATATAGCTTCGTCTCCCGTAGTGCAATGAACGTTTGTTTAAAACCGCCACTGATGTAACATTATGTCACATCATTTGAATTTAATGAGTAAACTCAACAGTAGAAGAAGCCTGACAAACCAAATCATCTGTAACACAACTCAATATTTCATTTGTATTTATTACTTGATGGAATGCATATTATATAGTGTGTTGTAAATAACCGATGTCAAAATGTAATCTCAGTCTGACTTTAGTGTTATTTGGTCATTAGAGATCTGATGAGAGAAATTAGTGGAACAAGTCGAAATACTGCCTTTTTTTTTTAATTAAAAGTGATAGCAATGACTTTCTTAAGTACTGAGCTTCACTAGATTTTCTAAGAAAAAAACCAACCAAACTTACTGACTGAACCAAGCTATTTCGTAAAGGACTCCCCCTCCATACTCTAAAGCAGTGATCCTCACTATTTCTTCAATGAGAGCCACACTGGCAGGACAAAGTCAATAGGAGAGCCACTTTTACCGCAAAACACCAAAAGCCACCCCAACCAAGCACATCTGCCTACCATTTTTTTGTTTTATTGTTTTCCACACACAAACACACACACACACACACACACACACACACACACACACACACACACACACACACACACACACACACACACACACACACACACACACACACACACACACATACCAGTTTCCCCTAGAAAATCTTTCAGGCCTGGAGGGATTTCGAAACGTACCCTGACCGCAACGGTGGGGGCCGTCGCTGGCGACAATGAAGTTTTAGCTAACCTGTTCACATCTATGTTCGCAATGGCATCCCAAGTATCATCATACTATTATGGGATGCGATGCGAACAGTTGTATTATGGGATGTGCGTTTCCCAGGCAACGACACACGTTGACACGTTTTGGAACAGCGCTGCACGCTGGCACAATACTCCTAGAAGCAAAATGCTTATTGTTTTGAATGATTTGGCAACTTATATTACTGTCAACACCAGTATTGTTGTATTGTAATTATGCCATAAAGGTTTATTGACATTTTGTGGAGAGCAGGGGGGGGGGGAATCTAAAATATATATATATATATATATATATATATATATATATATATATATATATATATATATATATATATATATATATATATATATATTTATTTTTGCAATTTCTTAGAGCCGCCAACCAAAGCTTCGAGAGCCGCCATCGTCTCGCGAGCCGCGCAATGAGGAACTAGGCTCTAAAAGATGCTTTTCAAGCCAGGCCCAGATGTATACAGTGGGACAGTGCGACAGTTTAACCCAAAATAGAAGTCCTGCTTGGAGCCATGCAGGCTTTGCCACTGGGCCACAGTAGGAGCGATTTAATATTTTAAAAAAAATGCTTTTTTTAGAGGATTGTAAGAAACCACATGCAAAGACTTGGACGTTTCCTGTCCTGATGAGTCTAAAGCTGAGTGTTATGAACTCAACTGCCTGCATTTGGAACTTCTTGTAATACAAAGTGTAATAAAACTTGGAAAAACCATGTATCACTAAGAAAGCTAGAACATATAGGAATGGATTGAAAATAGGCAACGTTTTTGAAAATATAATTAAAATATAATTATACAAGCTGTCAGTTGAAGCTACAGTTCAATTTCATCTGCTGTGTGATATAATATAATTCATTAGAAAATGCCTTCATGACCTCAAGAAATAGAAGTAGGATACAAAAAGTTTATTTGAAACAAAAGTTCCAGAGTCGTGATGTAAATGTAAACCATGTAACGTGGGTTCATCACAGTGAAAATTATAAGGATGCTAACTTTCTTTGAACATAATACATGTGGTGTCAAACCTACTTAAAGGAGAACTAACCTCCAAAACACTTTTTTTCAGCTTTTAACCAATATATATGACTTTGGGGGTGATGTGTGAAGAATTCTGGTCAGAATTTCCACATTTGACACCAAACTGTTGCCATTTTACCATTTGTATCATTTTTCAGCAGCATATCTGGCATAAGCGCCCTCTTAGGGTCAAAGACTGCTTTTTTTTTCTTTTCTCAAATGAATGGGAGATTTGGTACAACCTGACGTCAGGTTGTCCCCAAAGACTATGGGATTTCAAGATAATTACTCCCCTACCCCCCCTGTACCCTTTCAGCTCCTCAGAACTCCAAGCCTATTCTTATTGAAGTTTGCTCTTAAAATACTGAACCAAACGTTGTCAAAGTTGGCACATGTCTTAATTATAGTTAGTTTCCCTATTCCGTCCCTTGAGCGTGTTCCATATACGCCCAAACTGACAGATAGCTAACACACAAGATGCAGAGAAAGTCGAACACGGGTGTAAAGTTGAGATGTTTTACTGAGTTCTTTTTCTCTTCTCGTTTCTTGTCTTTTTTGTAAAACTGAAATAAATAAAGATACAATGCTTTGTTTACAGACTGTTCTTAAAATACAGCACAAAATAATGTACATTGCTTAGCCTACAAACAACCTTCATGCACATGCTCCAGTATAGCAATAAGCTACATTAGCCTAGCATGCTACAACAAGAAGCTAACATACCAACTAACATGCTATGACATAAGCTACCTTCAGGTTAGCATGATATGACAAGAAGCTACATTTAGCCTAGCTTAGCATTTTTAACATTAGCTAATTAAATTATCACATAATAGTTCGTTTTTAATCCAAACATGAATTCCAAATTATTTATATGCACATTTGCACAGAACACAGACAAAGTAACAAACTTACAAGCAAAGGCTCTCCAAGGCACAAAACGTAAAGGGGAAGTGGAGAGGAGCTTTCTGTCTGACCACATGGCATGGAGAAACTGGCAGACTACAGTCTTTTCCTGGTTGACCTCTAACCTATGAGTCACATGGTCTGAACTGACCACTAAGAAAACACTATACAGTTATCACTGTTTTACAACAAGCTGCCACAAGGTGGTGCTAAAATATGAATTTGAAGGCCACAGAATGTGTGCCATGACACTCCCCGCTTGGTATTAATTAGATACCACTAACTAACAAACTGTGATTACAAGGAATGTCCACAGGAAATAAATAAATATCAGTCTTTGGTTGGCATAAGAAGAACTGTTTCAGAAATCGGTCTGAAGAATGTCTTGATTGTCCCATGGCTTGCAACCCTGAGCTCGACCTTTCTGACTCGTCCATCACTGGAAGCTATTGCCTTGGTCACAAGAGCCATGGGCCATTCGTTGCGCTTGGCTTGAGCATCTTTAAGAAGGACCACATCACCTTCCTTCAGGTTTTGCCGGTTTTCTTGCCATTTGGATCGGCTCTGAAGCGTTGTCAGGTATTCACGCCTCCATCTGCTCCAGAAGGTGTTGGCAAGATGCTGCACCTGCCTCCATTGTTGTCTATGGAGGTCAGCTTCCTTGAAGTCGCCTGGGGGTGGAAGGAGAGTGCAGACCTTTTGCGTGAGGAGCATGGCTGGAGTCAACAAGAAAGGTGAGTCTGGGTCTGTCGAAATGGGAGTAAGAGGCCGTGAATTGACGATTCCTGTGACCTCTGCCATCAGGGTAGACAGCACATCATGTGTCAAGCGAGAGGGGCTAGTCTGGTGCAGCATGGAATCAAGGATGCGTCTGGAGACACCTATCATCCGCTCCCAGGCTCCTCCCATGTGGGATGCATGCGGCGGATTGAAGACCCACGAACAGCCCTCTCTGCTAAGGTACTTCCTCACTCTGGGTTCATGGGGATCAGTCGGCAGGATTTCCAGCTCTTTACAGGCCCCTATGAAGTTGGTCCCACAATCCGAGCGAATCTGTTTTACGGGTCCTCGCAGAGCGAAAAACCTTCTCAAGGCATTTATGAAAGTGGATGAATCCATGCAGTCGATCAGCTCGATGTGTATGGCACGAGTGCTCATACAAGTGAAGAGCGTGGCCCATCTCTTGCTTTGCGCCTGCCCTCCTCGTGTACGTCGTGCAACGACCGTCCAAGGGCCAAACACGTCTAGCCCGACATACGTGAATGGTGGTTCAGTGCTCAGGCGATCGATGGGTAGGTCCGCCATCTTCTGCTCAGTTGCCTTCCCACGAAGCTTGTTGCATATCACGCACTTGTGAAGAATGCTGTTGATACGCTTCCTAACTCCAACAATCCAATATCCTGCGGTGCGAACAGCGGCTTCAGTGAACACACGACCCTGGTGCTTGACTCGATCGTGGTAATGTTCCACAAGTAGTTTTGCGGCATGGCTGCAGCCTGGAATGATCACAGGGAACTTCTCTTTGTAGTCCAGAGTGGCATGCTTAAGCCGACCTCCTATCCTTAGAAGGCCTTCGTCATCCAGATAAGGGTTCAGTTTTTTCAGAGCACTGTTCCTTGGAATGTCTTTTCCCTTGGCGATGCAGGCAAGCTCTTCTTTGTAGGCTTCTCTCTGCACAGTCTTGATTATGACTGCTTCTGCTTGCAGCAGTTCCTCCACTGTGCGAGGCTTTGCACAGTGGTGCCACGATCTGCAGGTTCCGTCCTGACCATCTGTGGTCTTACGAGACTGGACGATGTGTATGAGGGAAGCTGTGGCTCTCACTAGTGACCTCCATGAAGAGAATCGTTCAAAGCGCTGGGATCCCAGACAGGAGCTCTCAGTAGATAGAGTGGTAGCGAGAGAACGAACTTCTGCATCTGTATCTGGATCGATGAGGTTAAACCTCTCCTCTTCTAGAGATGGTTCTTTTCCGTTTTGTGACAGGAAGGCGGGTCCTGTGAGCCAGGTGGTGGTGTTCAACAGAGCTGCTGGTACAGAGCGAGTGGCATGGTCTGCAGGGTTATGCTTTGTAGAGATGTAATGCCATTGTGTTGGGCTTGAGACCTTTCTGATACGCTGCACTCTGTTGCTGACGTACACGTAGAAACGTCTTGTCTGGTTACAGATATATCCCAGAACAACTCTGCTATCCGTGTAGAACTCCACGGCATCTGGCGTGAAGTCTAGTTCGCTTGTGACCATGTCTGCTATCTCTGCAGCTAGAACAGCAGCTCCCAGTTCCAGTCTAGGAATCGTATGAGCAACTCGTGGTGCTAGCTTTGCCTTACCAAGGACGAATCCGATGTGACATGCTCCTTCGCTGTCGATGACACGAAGGTATGCCACTGCTGCAATCGCCTGGACGGAAGCATCAGAGAAAATGTGAAGTTCCTTTCTCAGGGCTGTAGACAGGGTGGCGGCAGCATATGGTCTGGGAATCTCCAACTGCTTGAGATCATGCAGTGATTTTCTCCATGTGCTCCATTCGTGTTCCTTTTCTTCAGGAAGGGGGGAATCCCAGTCAAGAGCCTCACTTGATAAATCCCGGAGCAGGAATTTTCCCTGGATGGTGATGGGTGCGACGAACCCGAGTGGGTCGAAGAGACTGTTGACAGTAGCGAGTACCCCTCTACGTGTAAAAGGCTTCTTCGTGTCAGCTACACGGAAGGTAAATATGTCCCTCTTCAGGTCCCAGCTCAGCCCGAGGCTGCGTTGGATAGGAGTAGGATCCACATCCAGGTCGAGGTCTTTGAGTCCTTTCGCACGATCTTCGGCGGGAAATGCTTCCATTACTTCCTTGCTGCTAGAGGCAAACTTGTGGAGTCTCAGATTTGAGAGGGCGAGCATCTCCTGTGTTCGTGATACCAGGTCGATGGCTCCAGCAGCTGTGGGCATTGACAGAAGTCCGTCATCGACGTAAAACTCTCTCTCAACAAAGCGCTTGGCATCTGAGCCGTACTCCTCTTCACCATAGGCAGCTGCGCGTCGAAGACCATAAATGGCCACAGCAGGAGACGGACTGTTTCCGAACACGTGCACCCTCATGCGATATTCGATGATCTCTTTGCTGGTGTCATTATCCTTGAACCAAAGAAAACGAAGGAAATCTCTATGGTCCTCTCTTACTATGAAACTGTGGAACATCTGTTCAATGTCTCCAACCACAGCCACTGGTTCCCGTCTGAAACGCAGTAGAACCCCAAGTAGACTGTTGTTTAAGTCTGGACCAGAAAGAAGAACGTCATTCAGAGAGATGCCTTGTTTTTGCGCACTGGAGTCGAAGACGGCTCTGATCTGACCGGGCTTCTGTGGATGGTACACCCCGAAGATAGGCAGGTACCAACACTCCTGACCTTCTTTCAGGGGAGGGGCTACCTCAGCATGGTCACGATTGAAGATGTTCTCCATGAAGGTGACGAAGTGAGTCTTCATCTCAGGCTTCTTCTCAAGTGTGCGTAGAAGGGAATTTAGGCGTGTTAATGCTTGGTCTCTATTGTTGGGAAGACGCTGGCGTGGTGTTCTAAACGGGAGAGGTGCCACCCAACTGTTGCTGTCATTCTTGAACATCTCTCTATCCATGATTTCCAGGAAGAGCCTGTCTTCAATAGATGGTCCAACTTTGTCGTCATTCTCTGACCTTTCAAAGATGGTGCTCCCTATGGCACAGTCGTCGAGGATGAGTGTGTCACATGATAGAGAAACTTCAGGCGGAGGTTTGACGCTGAACTTCTCCTTGATGCAGAACCGATTGGGACATGGAGGATGAAGGGAAGGACGTCCATTGTCAAGTAGATGGGTGCGGTACGTACTTACAGCTGCAAGCTTGTGCACTGATCCTAGGCAGACATCTCCTACCACGACCCAACCTAGGTCGAGTCTCTGTGCGTAAGGGGTGTTGTTGGGTCCGTTCCGTTGTTCTCGCACTTTGTGGACCTGTAGGATGTCGCGACCCAAGAGTAGAATAATCTGGGCTTCCGGATCCAGTGGAGGAATGTGATGAGCTATGGGCCTTAGGTGAGCATGCCACTGTGCTGCCTCAGGAGTTGGAATTTCGGCCCTGTCGTCTGGCATATTGTTGCATTCGATCAGAGTTGGCAGTTTCACCTTTGTCACTCCATCGAAGGACTCCACAATGAAACCTGTGGCCCTTCTCCCTGTGGTTTCTGTCACACCCGCACAGGTGCGTAGGGTGTATGCCGTGTTTGCTCCCTTGACATTCAGCAGGTCGAAGAACTCGGTTCTAGCAAGCGATCGGTTGCTCTGTTCATCTAGGATTACATAGAGCTTGATTGCCTCCTCTCGGCGGCCCTCTTGGTAGACCTTCGCCAAGCAGATCTTAGCGCAGGACCTGGCACTTCCACCATCTCCACAGACTTCGGTACATTTTGAAGTGACAGCCGGTTGAAGTGCTTCAGCTCCTTCCTCCCCGCCATACTCAGTTGAAATTAAAGGGGGTGGTCCTGGGTGAAGGGCTGCAATATGAGCATCACTGTTGCATTCTTTACATTTGATGGCTGCCTTGCAGTTCCTAGCTAGATGAGTGGTTGCAGCACAGCATCTGAAGCATATGCCATTTTCTTTTAAGAAGGCCTTACGCTCCTCTAGAGGCTTGCTCCTAAACCCCCTGCAGTACTTGAGAGGATGAGGCTTCTTATGAAGTGGGCAGAGCTTGACAACATCATCAAAGTTAGTACTTGAACTGCCTCTCTGACTCACAGTGTCTGATAAGACCTCTGTCTTGTGGGTGTAGACTGAGCTTTTCCATTGCCTCTTGGCTGGCTGCTCCAGTTTAGATGAACTTGGGTTCCCTGATGATAGTGCAAAGCTTGGATCATTACGTATCCGTGCCTCTCTGCAGATGAAGTCACAGAAGACTGAGAATGGAGGAAAGGCAACCTGATATACAGCTTTGTACTGTGAGCCGTGAGCCATCCACTTCTCTTGAAGACCGTAAGGTAACTTGTCAACTATGGGTGCTACACCACGTGCGGTGTCGAGATAGGTAAGTCCAGGTAAGTAACCTTCATATTTAGCGGACTCCACTTCCTGCAGGAGATCTCCTAGCTCACGAAGTTTTATGGCATCTTTGCTACTGATCCTTGGGAAGTTGTCTATCCTATCAAAGAGAGACCGCTCAATGACCTCCGGGGAACCATAGCAGTCTTCCAGACGCTCCCAAGCTTTCCTTAGGCCTGCAATAGGATTACCTACGTGCACGGCCCGAATCCTCCTCACATGTTGTGCAGAATGTTCTCCCAACCATTTTGATAGAAGGTCCAGCTGTTCACTAGCTGATACGTCCAATCCCTCTATTGCATTTATGAAAGACGACTTCCATGCCCAATAGCTCTCGGGACGGTCATCAAACTTGGTGAGTCCTGAGTTAACGAGCTCACGGCGCGCTAAGTACCTAGCGACATCACTCATGTTGGTATCTTTGTTGAACGACAACTGTGGTGTCTTAATAGGTGAGGAGGTGAATGGCGGCGCTGGGCGGTCGTGATGAAACACTGGCGGTGACCTCTGAGGCTGCTGTATTGTATCCTCATTATCAGGCTTTTCATAAGGAGCTCTAACACTTTGAGTTGTATAGCGATGCTGCCTCAATGGTGTTTCAGATCTGAGTTCGTGGATGATGGGCTCTATAGGTGGTGGTTGAAATGGCTCGACCCCCTCAGGAGTTAGCGACCCCAGCTTGGACTGACACTGGATGTAGTTACGAATTCGTTCGGAAGCTAGTGAGCTTTTCACTCCACGCTCACTTACAGCTGCTTCCTCCAGCACTTTAGTCTCTGCAATGGCTGCAGCTACCTCACTTTCATTCCTTAGAGCTGCTATGTTTGCTTCCATACGGGCCTCTGTAACTTTCAATTGAGCCTTTTCAATCAAAACTTCAGATTCCTTCTTGACAAATTCAGCTCTGGCTCGGGCGGCCTCAAGCTTGGCACGAGCCTTAGCTGCGGCTACGCTTGCTGTGGAGCGTCTTGATCCTTGTGTTGAAATGGAGGCTACGGATCTCGTCTCCAATTCTTCGATTTGCTCCGTTAAATCTCCAACCTTAGGCTCCTTCCCTGCCATCATGTATTGCTGTTGCCGTCTGGGCGTATGAAGCGTGATGATGGGTGAGGAATGCCTGAGGTGAACTTTTCCTTGAACTGTAGTGCCCGCTGTGAGGTTGCTTTTTTACTATTCCGTCCCTTGAGCGTGTTCCATATACGCCCAAACTGACAGATAGCTAACACACAAGATGCAGAGAAAGTCGAACACGGGTGTAAAGTTGAGATGTTTTACTGAGTTCTTTTTCTCTTCTCGTTTCTTGTCTTTTTTGTAAAACTGAAATAAATAAAGATACAATGCTTTGTTTACAGACTGTTCTTAAAATACAGCACAAAATAATGTACATTGCTTAGCCTACAAACAACCTTCATGCACATGCTCCAGTATAGCAATAAGCTACATTAGCCTAGCATGCTACAACAAGAAGCTAACATACCAACTAACATGCTATGACATAAGCTACCTTCAGGTTAGCATGATATGACAAGAAGCTACATTTAGCCTAGCTTAGCATTTTTAACATTAGCTAATTAAATTATCACATAATAGTTCGTTTTTAATCCAAACATGAATTCCAAATTATTTATATGCACATTTGCACAGAACACAGACAAAGTAACAAACTTACAAGCAAAGGCTCTCCAAGGCACAAAACGTAAAGGGGAAGTGGAGAGGAGCTTTCTGTCTGACCACATGGCATGGAGAAACTGGCAGACTACAGTCTTTTCCTGGTTGACCTCTAACCTATGAGTCACATGGTCTGAACTGACCACTAAGAAAACACTATACAGTTATCACTGTTTTACAACAAGCTGCCACAAGGTGGTGCTAAAATATGAATTTGAAGGCCACAGAATGTGTGCCATGACATTCCCGCTGAATGTGTCATTACTTTATTGATATCTTACCTGGATAAGCTCGAATGATGATGTTTATATTATCAGTCCGAGTTGCAAGCACTCTCTCCAGCCCAGGCAGGCGAGAGTCGTACTGTTACATGGACGAGCCCCAAGCTCCGCGGGCGCGCGCAGCAGGCCAGCAGCAGCTGGGCTCTCTGTGCTCTCAGAGCAGCAGAGAGAGCAGTCTGATATTTCCGCAAACAAATATGGTCGCAGTTTAGCGCACATGTAAAATATAACGCTATACTACGACGTGACAACGTGACAAAGCTTCTCTAAACATATCGGCTAATATAATATCATCACTGTGTACAAGCAACGCCAACTTTTATGGAAATCAAGTCAGCAGAGCAGAGCGACTGGCTCTGTCTGTGTGTGTGTGCTGCTCGGGGGGATTCGCATGGGAACAGTGTGAGGAGGAGAAGAGCTCTGCGCTGCCTCCTGCGCCCCCCCCAAACGCAAATTAAAAACGGATTTCATTGCGCGGTTTATCTCTAGTTAGACGAGGGAATTACGTGGAGAAATCTCGCATTGTGTTACCCCAGAGCGAGAGGTTTGTCCTCACTGTGTGCTGTGTGCTGCGAGCAGCGAGGCTCTTAACGTAAGTTTAGACAAGCCACATGCAAGCCACGCACACACACATGGGACAAAATGGGACAAAAATAATTAAATTTCTAGTTCGCCACTGAATGGCCAAATTGATATAACTATCAACCATTTCAGGATTTTCTGTTTCCATACAGGCCACCAGCGTTGGCTAATTGTTGATATTTATAAAGATATCGCCCCTCTCAAATAAATTATTTTTGAGGCAGTAGGCAAACTGTAATGGCGTCGATTTCCGAAAAAAAATCTTGACTTAACACAGCCAAAGAGTCTAGTATAGACAAGAGTATATGTCATTTCTTGGTTTTTTCCATAGGTATTTTCAAATCACTGTTCTAATACATATCTAGGGGGTTAGTCCTCCTTTAAATATTTTTTATTAATAGTTTCGTCAAACTATCCTGGAATTGTCCATCTATCTTCGGCGATGGGGTCTTGACAAAGTAGTCATATCACGCTCCGTGACAATTATAATCCCTCACATACAGAGACATGTCGGCTTTTAATTTTGAATGACTTAGATTGTTGAATGTTGACGACATCGCTCCCACATTTCCCCTCAGGCAGACCGATCTTTCTTTTCATTTCATTTCCATTTCACTGAACTCGTCTTTTCCCGTCTCGCTCCACAGGAAACGTCATCACAGGGTTCATCCATCGATGGTAAATGATATTGACAAAGACTACCGGTTTTTAAACGCGTTTGGAAGCCTAGTGTCGCCTGTGGCCATCTTGGGGTCCCTATGCAGCTCACGCGAGACGGCACGAGACGGGAGGTTTCCCAGAGCTGCAGCTCTGCCTGCTATTGGTCCCTGATCAGCAAGCTGCGTGATAACTGGATAGGTGACCTGTCAATCACCCCCAAAACATAGTCTTTTCCATCGTCTATTTTACTCTAAACAGTTGAGTTATATACAAATTGTTATAAAAGGTTAAAGGAACACTCCACCCATTTTCAACCAGCTTTGTATCATTAGAACATCAGTAGTATATGAGAAAACTGTAAACGGTTTTGAAGTCTGTCATTTAATTTGACAGTTATTGAGTGTTCAAGTGTGGACCAGTGACATCACTGGTCCACACTAACTCAAATTAATAACTCATTAACTCAAATCAACTCTCAATAACTGTCAAACTAGATGAATGATGAATAGTTTGACAGTTATTGAGAGTTGATTTGAGTTAATGAGTTATTAATTTGAGTTAGTGTGGACCAGTGATGTCACTGGTCCACACTTTAACACTCAATAACTGTCAAATTAAATGACAGACTTCAAAACCGTTTACAGTTTTCCAATATACTACTGATGTTCTAATGATACAAAGCTGGTTGAAAATGGGCGGAGTGTTCCTTTAAATTTGCTATAGGCCCAGGCCATAAACATGCTTAATCCTGTTACAAGGTGGAGTATTTTAACATGGGGGTGAATGGGAACAATTCCATTTTGGATCCAGCCTCAAGTGGCTATTCGAGGAACTACAGCTTTGAGTATCACATCTCCAGCTTCCTCTTTCAAACCCCAAGCTAGCCCCACATGGGTTCATCACAACAGCGCCACTGAGGCTGATAGGGTGACAACATTTGGGTACGTCTCGCACATCACAAACTTCTGCTTCCTGCTGCAGTCCAACCCCATAGGACCCAATTTGGTGTAATTCTCTATCTTACTCCAATCCAATTTATTATACCATCTAGGATCCTACACAATTAAATGAAAGATTCAAATGAGATGTGTAACTCTAATTAGATTCGCAACAGTGACTGTGAAGCTGATTGTATTTCTAAACATAAATTGAATGGACATGGTTCATTTGTGCTGCTGTTTTTGCCTGGGAACAGATCATTTCACCACTGAGTGTTTTAGATGATGTCAGCTGGTTCAATTGCTAACCATCTGGTCAGCTAACATCACTGTTTTGCGCACATCTGCTGTGCACACTAGCTAACATAATCTAGCAGTCACATGTTAACATTAGCATCAGTTGCTTTGCTAAACTAGCTTGCAGGCTAGTTAGCGCGGCAGCGATCTTCAGCTGGTGATCCCAGCCCGAGGCCCTTCCTCGGCTAGCCGCTGCCCTACCAATAACTGAACTTTGTTTGCACACGGTCATAACGCTCGGATTCATTTTCCCACATCTCATT
>NC_139652.1:8360084-8367584 GCF_964638095.1 Poromitra crassiceps
TTTAGAGTCAAACGTAATGGATAACGTGATCCTCCCATGCACTACGTCCTGCCGGTGAAACTTCTCGAAGCAGCTGGCGATTGCACGTGTTGGAGGAAGCATGGTGCTAGTCTACGGCTCTCCCCAGATCGGTAGTGGGGGTGGAGCAACGACCGGGACAGCAGGGGGAATTGGCCAAGTGCAATTGGGAAGAAAATGGTGAACATACGTAAAAAAAAAAACTTGAGAAGAGAAATACATAGTTAAACATCAAGTAATCAAAATATACTGACAACATACAAGCAGACAACTGTCATACAAACACTGACTGATTTACATAAGTAAATCAAAACATCATACAGTATAACTATAAACAATGCATGTACAAAGGTTATTACACTAATGAGCTGAAAACCAAACCAAACAGCAGGTGGCATTATACCTGTTGTGTGCCTCTCTCATTAACTTCTGTTTGAGAGTGTGTGTGTGTGTGTGTGTGTGTGTGTGTGTGTGTGTGTGTGTGTGTGTGTGTGTGTGTGTGTGTGTGTGTGTGTGTGTGTGTGTGTGTGTGTGTGTGTGTGTGTGTGTGTCTGTGTGTGTTTACTTGCGGTACTTGCTCCTCATTTGTTTAATGAGTATGTAATGAGTTCCACTGGCTGGAGGCTCTATACATTTCTTATATTTTTTAAGTTGGTTTTTAAGTTGCTTCGGCAGTTCAAGATGACCACTGATGACCTGTCTAGTCTGATGATCGTGCGTTAGACCTGTCCGTACAAGCTGTTCTGAAGTCTGCTCTTCAAGTTCTGTCTATATTGCATTTCGGGTCAATGTGAGAAGACTGGATGTTAATTTAGCCTCAACAGTCAGCCATGATAGACTGCTTTATAGCAGCCACGGTGGACTTTCCCTTTGTGAAGGCTTTGTAGCGCCGCCTGTGGACGAAAGCGGTACTGTTTGCCCAGAATGAAAATGCATTCCTGAACTGGCACGGGTCTCCAGATTATATCTTAACAATTTATCACAAGAAAATACTCCTATACGACTATAAGAATGTCAATACATATCCTCACAGAAATATTCTGCTAGCCTCTTATTGACTGCTCTAGAGAGCAAATTATTTGCAGTTATGAAGCAAAGCATTTCCATAAAATCAATTAAGGTGAAGTTAAATATTTCAAATATGTAGTCTGCATCTGGATGGTCAGTCCCTTGGCCTCATGAATAACACAGAACAACAAGGTGTCAAAAATTAATTGTGCTCTTGGTTCAAGCTCATTTGCCTCTAAATAGCCTGCTTTGTTGCTTCGTTGCAAAGTGATTAGAAGCATGCGAGAGGCTAAGCCACAGCTAATTGGTAGCGTTTCCACCTGCAGCCTTAGCTCTGACCACTGACAAGGACTACTCATAATAAATCCATAAATAATTATATGGAAACTGTAAGCCCTCGTCAAGCAAATGCAGCTTACCGGTATATCAATACTGTTTCTCAATTAAGTTGATATAAAAGGGTGCGAGAATTCATTAGAAACCAGTCGAAAGTCAATCCCAAAAATGTAAAGTGTAACTGCTCCTCATTTGTCCTGAATTTATGACTGCCGTGCAGCCCCGCTGAGGGGGTGGAGGTGTGGGGGCGTGTAGCTCTCCAGAAGCCAGCAGATGGAAAATCTTGCCGTTTTGAACTGTTAGAAATAAATTGGATATTGGTTCTTATCTATACTGTATGTTTTTAAAGAAAATGTCTTGAGAAATAATTTCATGATCTTTTTTTTTTTTTTATCCTTATCTGGTTCAGTAATCGTGAGCATGGCCTGAACACTGCAGAGGAGTGGAAATGACTGGCGTCAATGGTTTCCATGTACACAAAATACAATCTCTGCTCCATGCAGACAGCTTTGTTTTGGCCGGCTGTTCAACTTCCAACCCATTAGTGACGCTCCATTCACATCTAGGCTAGAGACTTCTTTTTACTTACAGCAAATGTCTAATATTAACACCTAGACATTCAAATGGTGCTGCAGCCATGCCAAGGAAATCCCTTATATTAACACCTAGACATGGAAATGGTGCTGCAGCCATGCCAAGGAAATCCCTTCAATTCACCCTTTGTCATGAGCTACAGTAGGTAACTGATGAGCCAGCTCATATTAAGTGAATTAACTATGGCTAATTCTTGCCTGAAAGATCTAACATGACAGTGAGGATTTAGGTTATTTCTTGGCACACCAGCATTGTCTCATTTGGTAGCATATAGTCATACTGTATGAATCACAACATTTTTCATCCACATTTCAATGGAGGACACCGACTCGCTGGTCCTATAAAGCTGAGAAGCAATATGCCTGCAGCGTGTTTTTTAGTGGTATTTGTAAAACGTCCCCTGCGTGGTAAAAAAAAGTGCAGCATGGTCAACACGTCTAAAAGGCTCTTCAATGTTGTGTTTGAGACCGTTTTTCCTTCATTTATTTTTCTCCAATGTATCAATTATGAGATCAGTCCAATCATTTTGTGCACATGTGTACGTGCTTATGTGAATTTGACTTTCTCTGTGCATGTGAAGGTGCTATTTTCCGTGTACAAAATAATTACGTTTCTCAGTGAAATCTTTAAAAACCGAACACAAACCCCTCTCTTAGGGCGAACTGTCTCCCTCGCAGCGGAGAATTGATGTACTCAATCTAGCTTGGCCTTTTAGCCGCGGGTGTTTGTTGCCGCGTGTCTGCAGAGTGATGTATATACGGACGCCGCCCGACCTGTTCATAAGGCTGATTGCGGCCCACTCATTACTGGCTTTGCTATCGATTCGCTGGCATGTCAGCAGCCAGCGTGTCAGCGTGATTCAGGGGAGTGTATAGCAAAGTGCTGCGTCAACATTTTCACTCGTCTCGTGACCCCAGACAACTCGCCCGCGTCCTTGGGTCAAGTTAGTCATATTAAGTGCAGCTCGTGGCTGACGCACGCGGCCTCCGATGAATTGCAAATAGTGTCAGTCAGGGGGGATCATGTCTATGTTCCCCGGGTTCTATGTTCCCCGGGTTCTATATTCCCCGTTTTTCACTAAGAGGGTTCTATGTTCCCCAGGTTCTATGTTCCCCGCTTTTCACTAAGAGGGTTAGGGTTAGGGTTAACCCTAACCCTAACCCTAACCCTAACCCAAAGAACCCTTTTGCTGAAAAACGGGGAATATAGAACCCGGGGAATATAGAACCCGGGGAACATAGAACCCGGGGAACATAGGGATGACCCCAGTCAGGGAGATGTAAGGAAGTGATGTCACAACCTTGCGTTGGTGTTATTTAAACAAACTAGTGGCCTTTATGCAGGGCTGTTAGTGCTGTGGGAGCACATGGGAGCACAGGGGTGTTAGTGCTGTGGGAGCACAGGGGAGCAGAGCTCCCACACTTCTTCTCCAAGGGTTTGTTTTTACAATAGTAAAATAGGGGGGGGGGGGGTTGTTCCTCATATAGATGGCACGGCACGGTGGCTCAGTGGTTAGCACTGTTGCCTCACAGCAAGAAGGTCCCGGGTTCAAACCCCGGTCCGTCCCAGGTCCTTTCTGTGTGGAGTTTGCATGTTCTCCCCGTGTTTGGGTGTGTGGGTTTTCTCCGGGTGCTCTGGTTTCCTCCCACCACCAAAAAGACATGTATGTTAGGCTTAATACTCCTGTCAGTGGCCCATGACCAAGGCAAAGGCAAGAAAGAACTGGAGTTGGTCCCCGGGCGCTGCACTGTGGCTGCCCACTGCTCCTAGTTCTAGGAAGGTTCCTAGTAGAGGATGGGTCAAATGCAGAGGAGGAATTTCCCCATGGGGATAAATAAAAAATAACTTAACTTAATATAGGTGCACTCCCCCAGTTCTCCAGATAGCACTACACACCTGCCTTTATGACGTGTCGAGGTGTCTATCGGCTAGCGTATGTTAACACAACACAGCTGCAGGTCACTTTTATGAACGCTAATTCAATCTTTACGACACATTTCATATGGCATTCATTTAAATCTCATGTCCTCCGTGACATTGGTGAACTGTGCATGCATTTACTGGGTGGAAAGGTGGCTGCTTTAAAGAATGTAAAGTATAAGATCGTTTTGATTTGTTGGGTCACTGCATAATTCCATTTACGTTTTGATGTCTTTGCTATTATTCTAAAATAGTAAAAATAAAGAACACTGTGTCCAAACCGTTGACTGGTAATGTCTGCTACAGTACGGCGCTATTGCTCAAGCATGGGTTCCCAGTCAATCTTACCAGTCTAACATCTTATAGTGGACTCTGTAATACCATTCACGCTATGGATATTGGTTGGGAGAGTGATGCAGCGATAAAAATGTAAAGCATAGCACGATGTAAAACATAACACTTTGTAAAGCACAACAGATTGAGCTAAATGCGTGACATGGCACTTTCAATTGCAACACAGTATCATTTGATATCTAAAGCTGTATCAACAGAGCAGGCAAGAATGTCCTCCCATTCAAGACGCTATATGCTGCTTCCCTCTAAATCAGGCTCATGTTTACTTTGACACTATAAAAATGTACTCGCTAAAACATTTTTCCTATTATAATTAAGACAGTTCATCTGGTGACTTCAAATGGAAAATAGGCACGTGTTCAATTTGTTAATTGCTGTGCTAGAAAATATAACCACAGGCTCCACTTAGACTGTTTGTAGGTTCAGTAGAATTCAGTTTTGAAAGCCTAATTACTAGTTTGGTTGATTATTGATCGTGACAGATCTGCATCCTCTGACACCGTCTCCTCTCATTGCCATGTTGAGAAACTTGCTGCCTGTGCTTACTCACGAGTGTAACTGTGGAGGGCTCGGTACAGGTGGTGCAAACGACTGCACCTGCAGAGGGCTCGATACAGGTGGTGCAAACGACTGCACCTGAGCCGGTGGTGCCAGCAGAGGCTAACTACTGCCTGCCCCTTACTGAGGGAGGACTGTGGCAATTAAACATGATCAACTTATTTGATTAGGCTGCACAGGGGGCCAATACTGCTTGCTGCACCAGGGCCCATTATGAGTTTCCTCTGCCAGAATGTCCCTGCTGCTATAAATAGCTTGTCCAGAATGTCCCTGCTGCTATAAATAGCTCATCCCAAATGTCCCTGCTGCTATAAATAGCTCATCCCAAATGTCCCTGCTGCTATAAATAGCTCATCCAGAATGTCCCTGCTGCTATAAATAGCTCATCCAGAATGTCCCTGCTGCTATAAATAGCTTGTCCAGAATGTCCCTGCTGCTATAAATAGCTCGTCCAGAATGTCCCTGCTGCTATAAATAGCTCGTCCAGAATGTCCCTGCTGCTATAAATAGCTCATCCAGAATGTCCCATGCTGCTATAAATAGCTCATCCCGAATGTCCCTGCTGCTATAAATAGCTCATCCAGAATGGCCCTGCTGCTATAAATAGCTCATCCAGAATGTCCCTGCTGCTATAAATATCTCATCCACAGTTGGGTGGATAGTAGGGGTGTCACAATATATCGTCCCACGAAATTTCGCGATAGTAAAACGTCACGATATGTATCGTTGAGATGAAATCTCATATCGTGAGAAAAAAAAAAAAAAAAAAAAAAAAAAAACTTTTTTTTCCCCCCCCCAAAAAATAGACAAAGAAACGTCTTTGTTTGTTGAAGTTCAATGTGTGGAAAGTAGTTCAGTTGAACAAGTCTCTGAAGAGACACATGAGAAGTTATACAGGAGAGAAACCATTCAATTGAGTTTCTGGCAAAACTGTTTACTTGACAGGAAAAATTGAAGATGCATAAAAAATAGACTAAGAAAAGTCTTGTTGTTTGAGTTTGAAGAAAAACTGAAGATGCATAATGAGAATTTATACTGCTGAGAAACCTTTTAGTTCAAAGTAAATCTAAGTGACGGTGTAACTCATTCTATTTCAAGATCAGCCTTATCTCCAATCTCATGTTTTTTCTAGTTGTTATTGTAATAACAATTTCCCACAACAGCATGTTTTGTATTTGTGCATTTCAAATAAAATACTACTTTTCCAGTCATATATTGTCATTATTCAAGTTAAAAAAAATATTGTTAAAATCGTATCGTATCGTATCGTTATCGTGAACCCAGTATCGTGATACGTATCGTATCGTGAACTGAGTGTATCATCGTGACACCCCTAGTGGATAGTGTTCTACAGTAAATCCCCTTTTTTCCACGTTGCCAGAGTAGCTTGCAGCGTGGCTACACACGCCGATGTCAGGTGATGCGATTACGTAGAACGGATACTTAGGGACGGTTACTGGTGGTCTCTAGAGCTGCAATGACTAAGAGTCCTGACTGAGACGCGGGACGCCCGGTGGGCACCGTGGGATGTGCAGGATCTGTGCTTGTTCATTGGGGGCATGTTTTGCTTGCAACTTGTGTCATCTGGAGGAAAAACTAGCCGAAAGACTAATAGAGCAATTAACTGATTAACACGTTCAGTGCCAGCGACGCCATATGGCGTCATTAGAAATTTACCGTACAGTGCCAGCGACGCCAAATGGCGTCATAACTCCAAATTGTTTTTTTGACGGGGGGGTGTCGATCTAAGCTTCTTACGTCGCCTCTAACAATATTGTAGCTATTGGAGGTCGATAACCTATTTTACAAACCCATTAGGTGGCGACAGCACTCTCCTGATCAGAGAAAAAGGAGCCAAACACACAGAAATAGTCACTGGGGAAAATGAGGAAATCGCATCGCATCCGTCCGTATGCATCGACGTGCCTCCATAAACGAGCACAACGCCAGCTGTGCCCCCAGCAGCAGCATCCGCTGTCACAACTGAGCACCTCCATGTACGCTGCAACAGCACATTCACATAATCAGCCTTATTATTCCGAACTGGAAGCATGCCAGCCCGTAACAAACACACGCGGAACCAAAAAGCTGAATGTCGCGCACCATTCACTGTGTGTGCGCAGCAAACTCAGCAGAGACTGAGAGCCACCAGACACATAAGACACACCCAGGAGGCGTGTGCAGTTGAGGGGGGGGGGGGGGGGAGCACGCAGAGCAGCAGAGCAGCATACACTTCACCCAGACAGACCCAGACATCAGAAAATTAGCTTCAGAGTCAGTGATGTGCTTGAAATGTTTAATTTCACAAAAGGCTCATTATCTCAGCTCGTAGAAAAAAAGGGATGTTTTTGCTTCAATCAAGCTATCTTCTCCGGCTCATAACTAAAGAACGGAAAATGGGATCAATAAACTTTTTTTTGCAGGTGATAGAAGAGAGTCTCATCGTTATTTGTGCGTGTTCAGTGTTTACATAGTAATTATTAAAAAAATTATATGACTGTTTTAAAATGCATTGCGGCCTATGTGGCACAGCAAGCAACCTTTTGCCCAAAGGCCGTGGCACTCAAAGTGTTAAAGTGTAATCTATTTCTACAACTTTTTTTTTCACTCAGGTGTTAATTATTCTGATCAGTACTTGGGGTACTCTTGATGATTACAGTAGATAATCATTGCAATAACGCCAAAAAGCATCAACCCATCAAAACACACAAG